>NW_015547727.1:503529-516469 GCF_001515605.1 Sinocyclocheilus anshuiensis
TACAGGAGGCCTTTGTTCACCCCCCGGAGCTGTGTGAGACACTTTTTTTGTGGAAGGGTGCTTTTTATTTCACGTCTTTTGAACCGAAGTAATGCAACACCCGCTGAGTACAACGATAGAGCTTGAAAGATCAAAGGCCATTTTTAATATAACTCCGACTGGATTCGTCTGAAAGAAGAAAGTCATATACACCTAGGATGCATCGGGGGTGAGTGAAACGCAGCCTAATTTTCATTTTGAGATGAACTAACCCTTTAAGATGGGCTTCTTTGACTTGGGACAATAAACAGCCACCTAGAAAACAAAATACAACTATTTACCAATAGGCCTATCTTAAAAACTACACAGATCACTTTAGCAACTGCACAGCCCTGGCAACCACCAGTACCAACTACATTTCCTTGAAAATGTAAGTGTCAAGTTCTCAGTGCAGCACAATTCCATCAAACCCATAATCAGATGTATCAGCATTTACACATGTTTGAAAATGGCATTGTAATTGCTTCATGTTGATATTTTACAAGCTTTGATTACTAGGTGGATTAGGTATTCACCCAAACTATCAGTCAAATGACTCTAGTCCTATGTAACGGAACTTTCTGCATTGTTGTGCTGTTTTCTGCACAGTCATGTTGTGGTTTCCACATGCTTGAACGTGCAGCAGCAAAACGGTTATGTGCAGGGCAGCGTGATGCTTTGAAAGCACTACACAGATGAGGCGGCATTTAAATGTAAACATGCATATGCATCATTGCTCTGCGGTGTCGAGCTGCTCACTGGGTGAATGCAAAATCCACATTGATAAAGCACACAAATGCCACACAAAACACAAATATCTATTGCATTCTGAGTAGAAAATTCTTACTGTCACTGTTAGGGTCCTTTTACTTAGCAATAATCTATGACCAGGCTGAACAATCAGATAATTTTAAGAACCCGTAGCAACACCTATAACACCCTACCATCACAGTGGCAAGTTTTGCATGGGCAGTATATAAATCTACAGCATATATAGGGCTGGGCGATAATTCGATAACGATAATTATCGCGATGTAATTTTCATTTGAATCGCGCCACTCGGACCGTTTATCCGCTCGGATCAAAGTTCAAACTGGCGCGCGGCACAAGCTCACTAGAGCAGACGCGTTTACTCGGTCACGAGACACTAAACAGCGCTGTGAGATCCAGTGTGAAGCACTTGAATTCAGCGATGAACACAACTGACTCTGTGATTTAAACTAGTTTAGAGCCAAACAGGAGAAACACCGTGTGCAACGAGACAGTCAGAAGGCTTTTCAATCTACACATCGCCATCATTTACCATGGATTTTCTGTAGTAACACACACTGCACCATGGTATTGTGGGATATTCACATTGAATTTTATTACAGGAGTAGTGGTATATAATTATAGTATGTATTTGTGATTAAGCTATAGCATGTTTGCATTTACAGTGTTTTTAGACTACTGTTTTTCATACAAATAGGCTACCTAAAAACCATATAGTTCTATTTTTACCATGGTATTGAGGTTCTATATGTGGTTTTCAGTACCGTTGCTCCCTATACGCAGAGTACGCAGTTTGCTTAGGGCACCAACTCCCAGTTGCTCAAAAAAAAAAAATTTGTTCTATATTAATATTAACATATACATATACGTAAATAAAAATGTAAACATGAACATATATACATAATTATAAAAAATGCGTTTTACGGAGAACCCAGGCGAAAGAAGCACACGTGACGCGCCATTCCCGCATCCGCGCCCGCCTCATGTTTGCGGCTGACTGCAAATGATCATAACTGATGGACAACTACGCCCGGGAAAAGACATCAGTAATCCGGCGCCGAGATAAGAAAAAGAAAAAAAGCCCAAGATGAAGCCCGTGCATCACTTAGGTACGTTCTTAATTATGTTCATTAATCACGTTCATTAATGTCGGTAATAATATCACCCCCGCATCTGCCTTAATATTCTCTCAAGAGTTTCCATGTTCCCTTACGAAAATTAACCATAATTTTACTACGAAGCAGCAATGGTACTTGTAGCAGTGGTAACCACAAATTAACCATGGTTTTGATACCGCTTCAAATAATAATTTACGAAGTATTCAGATAATATTTTTGTGGTAATAAAAACAGACCTAAGCGAACAACAACCTTTAAAATAATGATTGGTTAATTCATAATAATCGTATGGTTTCATTGAACAACACTGTTAAAATACATAGTGTAATACAAAATAAACAATTCATGTACATTACATATTATTACAAATGTCTGCAAAGGGCGCCAAAGGCCTGGTAATTGCGGTTGTAACACTTACAGGATGATCAAATCCTTGTTTAATATTGATCAAACATTTAATTCAAATATCCACTTAATCGTTCATGTTTGGCCACCTTTTTGCGATAGAAATGCGAGCCTCTATAATTTCTTCAACAAAAACATGTGGACATGTGGACAACCTTTACAAAAACTAATCCTTGGTTTTATCAAAGTAAAACGGCTTAATTTTCTTTTGTGTGATTTCTGAATGCTTGAGACTATAAAATCAATCAGACAACTGTATTATTAAAATCATAGCCATAGATACAATTGTAATTTGTAAATAATACAATTTAATTACAATTTAGTTATGTACTTTTATATTTTATTAAAGTTCTGTTTTGACCCCTAAAGTAGGTGTTTTTTTTTAAACTTCCATAATATTTTGGGGAGGGGGCACAACAATACAATTCTGCTTAGGGCACCCATTTGGCCAGCAGCGGCCTTGGTGGTTTTAACTGTGTTTATCATGATTTAAATGTATGCTACTATGGGAGACCAATGCTTAATTAAAACTAAAAAAAAAACTTGGTCAGAATAAATTTAACCATATAAAACTGAGATTTCTACAATTTTTACAGATGTTACTGATTTTGATAATGAACAAAAATGTACCTCCGCATCCTAACTCAAGCTACTATCAAATGTGCATTTCTAAGAGACAAAAAAAGTGATATTATTATTATTAATATGATCAAGGAACACAAACCGGTTTCCGTACCCACTGTATATGCATTACATCTGCATTATATGGTTATCAGCCGCCTCGTTTCTAGATTTCTAGATTTCAGTGGACCTCTACTAGCAGAAAAACGCAGTTCTTCCCATTACATGTGAACTCTCATCCGCACATGTGGTCTTAAGACACAGTCACCCTCCCGGACTCCTCTCTATTGTCATTCTCTTCCATCCCTCAGTTGGCCTGCCATAAATCCCCAAGCTCTTCGTCTGTCAGCCTGACCTCTGATTCTCCCGTCTTTCATCCTCCTTTCTCTCTCTGCTCGTCACTGTCCTCTCTTCCTTCTCTCAATCTCTATCATCGATAGACTAAAAAGCACTGACCTGGAAGAGGTGATCCAGTCTGAGGCTGACACAGCAGTGGGGGGCCTAAAGAAACAGGCTGGCTTTAATAGTTTTAGGGTAGTTTAGGGGGATGGGGTCATCGATTCAGAGAATGAGGTTTATGAAGTACAACAAACCACAGTTTTGCTGTACTTCAGGTTTCATACTAAAGCACAGTGATCATGTTCCTAAACATCTGCTACTCAACAGGACCCAACGGTGCAGGATAAATATAAATATATTAGGGCTGGGTATCGATTCAGATGTCCCGATTCGATTCGATTCCGATTCGCAAGCTCTTATGACCCTCAGAGCAGCTGGAGATGACATTCGTGTTCATATTATCATATAGTGAGACGGCAGAAGCTGAAAACACCGCGAGCGTCATCCGCGCTTTAGTATGTGTGTAGCAGTAATGCACAGAAAAAGAGAAAAGTAACTCACTGCTCTTGGTCTAGATTAGAAGCTCTAAAGAGAAGCTTAAAGCACTCTCTGATACTGAAAGCACTTTTTGTTTGTTGCTTGTAATGCGTTTGTCCTCCTTCATTTGCTTGTATGTAGCGCTGGGTATCGATTCGATTCTCGATTTTTTTATTATATTCAGTGAATATAGTTTTAATACAAATGCTATTAATATTTCTAAAAAATGAACAGTAAACATCAGTTTACAAATGGCCAATTAATAAAAAGAAATTAAGAACCACATGCCTGCATTTTAAACGTATTATTTTTTTGTATAGGATCCTTTTTTAAACAATAACAGGGCCCTATAAAATGTTCTTAATTTTTCTGGTAATCAGAAATGACAGGCTTTCTGTTGTAAAAATAAATAAAGGTAAGGTAAATAAGGGTGACATCTAGTGGAGAAGACTAATGATAAGATTCACGTTAATCAGATCTTGTTTTAAATGCGTGCTGAAATAAATACCGGAAAAGATCGATTTGCGGCTTTTGTGAATCGATATCAAATCGACGTCATTTAAAAAAACGATTAATCGAAAAATCGATTTTTTTTTGCCCAGCCCTAAAATAATATACTAATATAGCACTTGTAAATTATTGCTCTTTTGTTGGTTTTGATTGCTTCTATTGTCCTCACGGAAAAGATCGATTTGCGGCTTTTGTGAATCGATATCAAATCGACGTCATTTAAAAAAACGATTAATCGAAAAATCGATTTTTTTTTGCCCAGCCCTAATATATATATATACATACATACACACACACACACACACACACACACATATATATATATATATATATATTAAACGTCGTTAATTTTTAAAAACGCAAATTTTTCCCACATAACAAAGGCCGCAGGGACAACGCAACATGTAGATCACATTAGCAGTTTTATGCGAAATAGTGCCTCTAATTTAAAAAAATGTTGCAGTATGGGGATGTTTGAAAATTGTATTTTTTTATAGGCAAAATTACATTGTTGACAGTTACCGCATCTATAATTGCCAAAAGGCACCTTATTTAAAAAATGAGAAGGAGGGGTTAAATCCGCTCAAACCAGAATATTGCGAAGATTAGGTGCTCTCTTATAAACCACATGCGGTGGTTTTTCAAAACATTTTTTAAGATTAGGGGCTTCGTTTTTTTTTTGTGTTGTGACATATTAATGAACCAACTCACGGCAGACTGAATCCATTCTTCCTTATATACTCTTGCTCTATACCTATCTGATAAAAGAGCTGCTAATAGAGCTACTGGCTCACTCACAGAGACGATCTCAGCCTTTGTCAATTTCTTCCTTCAACCTTTGGTCTCATCATTGCCTTCTCATATCAGAGACACTATGGATTTTATCGAACTCATCAGTTTAAAATTCCGTGACATTTCCGAACACTTCGGGGGGGTTAGTGGCCATGGATGTTGAATCTCTGTATACGTTTCATTCCAAGGTGGGCTAGAAGCCATTTAATTGTTTTCTTGACCAACATTCCGATAATGTTTTTAGTACTGTATGTCTGTTGGAATTGACTAAATTGGTACTGCCATACAATTATTTTGTATTTGCATCAGATTTTTATCTACAGATCTCTGGTGTTAACATGGGTTCGAAAAATGGCCCCTAGTTTTGCATCTTTGTTTTGTGGTATGTTTGAACAACAATTTATACACCATCCAGATTGTATCCCTTTTTTTTAAACATATTGTGCTATGGAATCGATATATTGATGATGTGTTTTTGTTATGGAATGGTACTGAATCTCAGTTGTTAAGAGTCTCATAGACTGGTTAATGATAATAGCAGGTAGGGGTGCGACGAAAAATCAATGTGTGGATCGATTCTGCGATTTTCACAGAGTAGAATAAAACAAGCACAATTGTTTGGCGCTTTGACTAAACTTGAGCGAGGCATTACTTCAGTGTATGTCTCTCAGAAAACAATCATTTCAAAACTGTCAAGGGCTAAGAAAAAGGCTACCTTGGTTCCAAATGCTGTAACTGTTGATTACTTCATGATATCACCACATAATTTGATTCACACACAGCATACATGTTGGGGAACATCACCAAAAAAAAAAATTCCTCCTACCTTATTTATTTCCTGAGATATTGAATGTCAAATAAGAATGACATGAAAAATTTCCCTGGAGCACACAAATTCTTCTTACATTAATCACCTATTTCTCAGCATGAGAATGCCTAAATGTAAAGATTTTTTCCCCCTTAAAAAACTACGTTTTTGCATCGCTTTCCTTCTGATCCCAACATTAGGAAAGAGTGGATGAAGTTTATTTTTACTGAAGTTCCAGATCGCGTCAGTAAGAACGCTGTCATTTGTTCACTTTATCCGCATTTTATCACGGATTCGTTTACAAAGAAAGATTGAAACTAAAAGACGATGCTGTGCGAATATATTGATTCAGACAGTAATGTCACACCACAAGTGTGAGTAATTGTTTTTATTATGTGGTCACTATTGCCTTGTCTGTTATTACAGATCGTTTGTGTTGTACTGAGTATTTAAGCATTTTTGACCTAAATCACAGCAGCGTCCATCTATGAAGGATGTAGGCTGTCAAACATGCACAACTGTTAGCCAATCATAGCAGTGATCGTTTACTTCTGAGTCGATAATCCGCCACGGCTATTCAAACAAGAGCGTTCTGATGAGGGGGTTAAAAACAGGACAGAAATAGCCTATTACTTCTCAATTACAATGTTTTTTTATGTAAAAATCTTGATAACATTATAAGTGGACCTCAGTGAACAGTACAAAATAATTAAAAAAAAGCCGTTCATGACACCTTTAAAATTAAAATAAGTGATCATTAAACACTAAACAGTTTTATATTGTGAGCATAATGAGCATTTGAGATCTGGTCAGAGGGAAAATAAAAAAGGGCTTGGTCTTAAAATGTAATACCTGTCAGGTCAGGCCACTTTTACAGGGCGGGTTTGGGCTTCAAACTTCAAATGCCTGTCCAGACCTGCAGTCCTGCTCAAGGCTGGACTCCAGACTGCAACAGCCCTCACTCTTCAAGGACTGGGAAAGTGCAAGTCACAATATGTTGTGCTGATGGTATTAAATTGGTTTAATTAGTCGTTTACTGTTCAAGTGAGGTCAGTTATGAGATCTGCTGGCTGGTAGAAGCTGGTGAGCTCTAATCCACCCGCACAAGCCGCATGTTTCACAGATCCACTTTGCAGGACTTTCCAATGGTGTGGTGGGGGTTTCGTGTCCTCGAAGACAGACCACTCCCTCGTCTTTCTGTAACCCCCTCCATCTGTCACTTGTGCGGCTCAGTGCGTCTCCATGGCAACAGCGAGGTCATCCACCATTTATTGTGGGATAGGGACTGAGAGGTGCACAGCGGCTAAGCAAGATGATATTAATGTCCCAAGCACAAAATAAGTTTGACACTGCAGATCTAAAGCTTTAAAGGCCTTTGGAGTGGCATCCCCCTTCAGTGCTTCTGTCAAAGCTATAAGGAGCTGCGCTCTCCAGGAGGCCTCCGCTACTATAGCCCAACTGATTAGCGTGGGCTACGCAGAGGACAAGAGGAGGAGGAGGGTGACATTTGGTCTTCTGAGGAAGCGTATGCATGTGTGTGCGTGTCTGAAATACAAACAGCCCGGCTCATGCTGTCATGTAAGGTCACTGAAAAGAGGAAGCATACACAAATACACTGTGTGACGCTATATTCACTGCACAGGTTAGCCTCCACGAAACACCGTCTCTATTCTTGAACATAAAAAAGAACTACAGGTGTTCTACAACTACACCTCCGGAGAGCTAGATTTCACACACTGGTGTTTTATGAACAGGTAATGATAGCAGCACAGCATCACTGTAAACCTCCTCTAAGGTCAGTTTTTGTCAGGCCTACTACTGTAATGGCAAAAGGAATTGCTACAATAACAATAATACATCAAAATATAAAAAAATGAGATGTTTGAGTCCAAACAGCTGATAAAAACCACAATAATCCACAAGTAATCCACACCACTCCAGTCCATCAGTTAACATCTGGAGAAGCCAAAAGCTGCGTGTTTGAAAGAAACAAATCCATCTTTATGACATTTTTAAACTCAAACCGTTGCTTCTGACTAACATACTCTTTCCATAATATTGCCTTCTCCAGTGAACCAGGAGAGAAATATACACAGATCAAGAACCATTTACAAGCAAAAACTGGCTAAACCAGTTAAAAACAAATAAGTGGGTGGATTTTGATGTGAGAGGACAACAGAGAATAGACTTTTTCACTGGAAGAAGCGTTATTATGGATTATAGCTGTAAGCGATGGTTTGTAATTAAAAACTTCTTAATGATCGATTTGTTTCTTACAAACACGCAGCTTTTCTCTTCACAAGACATTAACTGATGGTCTGGAGTGCTGTGGATTATTGTGATGTTTTTATCAGCTGTTTGGACTCTCATTCTGACGGCACCCATTCACTGCAATAGTGCGGTATTATCGCCATATATATGTGTGTGTGTGTGTGTGTGTGTGTGTGTGTGTGTGTGTGTAATCTCTCTGTGTGTGTGTTACGATGTAACGTGGTTATATTCAGAAACCAATGAAACAGAAACTAAATAGAGCGTTGAAACAGGAAGTGAAGTACACAGAGAATGTCAAAATAAGGGTCCACATAACAGAACATAAACCTGACAATAAGATCGTTGGGCTATTAATTGTTAGCCTATAGGTATAACCGTTAATTCTGATCCTCGAATCTGACTGGACAAGAGTCTTTCTGTTGATATTTCACCTGCGCCTTCTAGACGGGCTGTCAGTCAGTGCACTTATATTGTTACGCCACAAGGTGCAAATCATTTTAACTTTGAGCTCCACTTTAGAAGGCGCAGCTGACCAGCAATGCTAAGATAGAGGTTTCACTTTCTTTGGACATGACAACGTTTTTTCATGAATATGACTCGGCCTGAAAGACAGACGCAAGTAATTGCACGCACTCAGTCGATCTCTCTCTCATTCATTCGCTGTCTGTTTAGGATTGTTAAGTGCAAATCTACGGAGCCTTTGTACAAATTAGCATGTTTCACATTATGTACTAACTTATTTAAAATTCAGTACACATACGCGAAGTGTAAAACGAGAAGGGCATAACCTTACGCAAATATCACGGTTACTGCGGTTCCTGCATTCCTCTGCGGTTGGCTCGTCAATAGCGCGGCATTATGATATTGCAGTTATCGCGACAGCCGTAAAATGACGTAATGCTACATTTCTCCAAATCTGTTCTGATGAAGAAACAAACTCATCTACTCCTTGGATGGCCTGAAGGTGAGGAAATGTTCAGCAAATTTTCATTTTTGGGTGAACAATTCCTTTAATTTATATAATTTATTTATATCAATACTCTCAGTTTAAAAAAAAAAGTTTGAAAACATACATCTTTGTCATAGCGACCACAGAAATAACCAAAATATCTCATCTCAACAGGTGCCTTTGAATCAAAAGGACTGAGAACCATCGCCTTACTCTGCATGAGCAACTAGTGAAGCTACACATGAAACTACATATAAAAATAAATTCTGACATGAAAAAGTGACTTAATCCAAAGTGTGAATAACCTGCTGTGAATAAATACGTACTTTAAGCAATCCAGAATCCTGACGCTAAATCTCCTGCTTCCTAGAATGGAAAGCGCACTGTTGCAACAGGAACGGAGAAGGTTAAGTTTAGTCTCCCAGGAGGACTAGGCTTCAACATACACAGCGAGATGCACAAACACACACCTACGCTCTGTGAACACACGCAGGCGGCGGAGCGCTAACTGTACGAGCGCGTCCCGTGGGGCATGTTACGGGGACACTGGAGAACACACCAGCAAGCAAGACAGCTGGGAAATGGCGCCAAAAAGGATCCGTGGTGTGTGTTTTCTCTGTCCTTTCACTCTCTTTTGTGCGTGTGCAAATACAAACACACAAAGACAGACCGCAGCAGCCTCTCACGTGACAGCTGCGTCACAAAAAAGCAGGCGCAGGTCAACAGATCAATACATCTGAACTTTACATTCAAGAAGCGCGGCTGCTTAACTAGCTGACGCTGAGTTTTTCTCCAGTACGCCAGCAGAGACACAACCACAGACAGAAAAATACACAGACAAAGCCTCCACCACTTCACACACACACACAGGAAAAGTTGCTTGAGGTGCTGAATAGCAGGGGGACACCTGTCACAAAAGCTGCGAGCTCTGGGCTGGGGGTCTCATTTCCCTCCTCCTCCTCCTCCTCTCCACTGGAAGGATTAAATATCCAGACCGTTTGTGCGGGACCAACAGATGTCTGCTTCAAATCTGACACAGCCTGGCCTGCAATCTCAGTACACGAAGCCCACAAAACCCCATGACCTCACACCCCAGAGCTTTCTTGTCCACGCACTAAACACACTCTCAAACACAGCTCTGTTTAAGCCTCTTCTTGCGTATTTCCTTGAATGTTTACTTCACAACCTAGTGAACAAGCCTCAATAACAAGACTCGGGTGTTTCTCCACAAAACGGTGCAATGCACCACAAAAACAGACCTTCTCAAAAGGGAAAGAAACCACAGACAAAACATTTCAACAGACAAACTAAATATGATGATGCTATTAAAATATTCTTAGAAAAGCAACACAAGTACCATACTGCCATATTGTGTTTTCGGACCTTTACCGTGGTAACACCACGTTTTTTTAAACATGATACCTTGGCAAATGTATGTTTTTTGACATTTACCATATCAATAACATGATTTTTAGTACAATACGGTATTGACTATGGCACAACTGTAAATCTGGCACATGATTACGCCAATCACTCAGCACCACAGTACAGCATGCATCAAAAGCCATCACTTTACCATGGTACTCTTCTTTGTGGTTTCAAACTCTGAGAGGTTATTTATAAGACTCTCACCCACCGCGCTGTTGTTCTCTGTGATTGCTTCATATATAAACACGCGTTAAAATGTAACACTGACAGCTATATAAACACTCTGCGCGCAAGCTGAGGTAAAAATGCTCAGTGACATTTTCGCCTCAAGGCAAAAGTTTTACGAGTCACCCGACAATAACCTACCCGACTATTCCTAAAACCTTCATTTGAAACGATGCTAGAAGAAAACGCGAGGAGAATATGAAGCACTTCTCACCGAAACGCGACGATACTCGCGGCAGAACCGAGTTTTCGGGGCAGCGGAAATGTAACGGTTACAAAAATCTGCAAAACTTCACACGCGTTTTTGAGCTATTATCTGTTGTTAATAAGGGAATATGACGCCGTAATCACTTATTAACTCAATTTAAGGGGGGTAAATAACGTTAGGGCCGTGAGGCGTTATCGAATCTGGACGGAACTCTTATTTGTTGATATTACACTTCTTCACATAAATGTTTACAGCGAACTACATGCTGCAATCAAAAGACAACGCTTTGGGGTTTGTTAACTGTTAATTACTCAAACCTAATTACGAAAGTGAACAATAAACGTACTTTGCTGGACACATAAACAATAAACGCCGCTGTCAAAATATGCCTATAACGCACTTAATGATATTCTCCAAGTTCAGCATCTTTTTAGACACACATTCGCAACATATCCTGAATAAGTTACGCCAGGACGCACCTTACCTTGGATGTCGGACCGAAATGGGTTGAGCTGCTCTGTCAAAGTGCAAAACAAGCAGCTCGTGGATGTCTGAGAGCGAAAGCGCAGCAACCGCTCGGCCCTGCGCTCACTTCCTGAGTGCCGCTGAACTCCGCACACAAGCTTGGCGGTGGCGGACAGCCGCCGCCTCTGATTGGTCACACCTGCCCGTGACGCCAGGCGCCAGACGGAAGGTGATTGGCTGTCCTGAGCGAAACGTAAAGCAGGCGTGCCGTGCCGCAGCGCATAAAGGCTGCGTGCTTGAGCGGAATTAAGTAAGTTAAAGGCTTTGTAATGATTTTAATTAGTGTACGCAGACAAAAGAAAACAATGGGAGGTTGTGCAGTGCTTCGCTGGTGCTTCGGTTCGCCATCTGGAAGTAACGACGTATATTAATCTGACATTTACATTTTAAATATGTTTGGTGAAAAACAATAAAGACACTATTAAAAAGCTCCGCTAGGCCATTTCCCGGTTTGGCTGCAGAGTGGACCTCAACAACTATTTAAAAGTTACTCAATTATTGAAACAAGCGAAGGGCGATTTCCTGTGGAAAGTTTTGTTCCGACCGAACACATCAAAAGCTCATATTGCACATTATTACACATAACAAAGCGCCTGGAAGGAAGGCGTTGCAGCAACAGCTTTACATCCCTAAAATGTGGCTAAAAAGTTTAGTTGCTGAACAGCCATATCCCTAGATCAAATTAACGTGAATCAGAAGCCTATATGGTTTTATAGGTCACACTTTTATGAAATATATGAGATCAAGTGAGACCAGGGCTTGCTGAAACACTTTTGTGACTTTACATTTACTGAGTCTGAGATATATACAGTATTGTACTGTTTGTAAGTCTCTCTCTCTCTCTCTCTCTCACTCTCTATACAGATAGATAGATAGATAGAAAGCAGTTTACATAGAACTAAAATATAAAAACCAAAATTAAAAATTGAAGTCAAAGTGGCAGTTGCTCATTTGAATAAGCAAGAACTACAAAACTGTGCAGATTGGAACTTGATAAGAAAAGAAGCCATGACAAGCCCACCGAGGCACTCAGGGGCCACACCTGCTCTCTGTTAAAACAGCCATAAACGCATGTCATGACAGTGAAAAGAAAACACTGTCAGCAGCACTGTCAATGTACATTTCACATCTTGCAGGAAACTTGAGATACAACGTTTGGAAACGCACCGATTTTTCACAGTTCAAGTCAAGTCAAGTCAAGTCTGCTTTATTGTCAATTCTTCCACATGTACAGCACATACACACAGAGAATTGAAATTGCGTTACTCTCAGACCCTTGGTGCATACAGATAACACTAACAGTAGAACATAAATACAGATATACAGATTAAATATAAAATACAACTATACAAATATACAAATAAGGTAAAATGTAAAAAAATATATATAAAAAAAAAAATATATATATATATATA
>NW_015547727.1:516516-548330 GCF_001515605.1 Sinocyclocheilus anshuiensis
TTGCCTCTCTGATGCCGCGGGAAAGGTTGGCCCTAGCTGTCTTCAGGCCCACCTCATCTCCAGCTCTGAAGGCAGCGTTCCGCATCTTAGATTGATTGATATTAAGATACATTTAACACGTTTTGCACTCAGCTGGATAGCAAGGGCCTTCTGTGAGGTTCATTGGTGTCTGAAAACGCAGGACTTGAACAGCGAATAATAAGGCAAAACCCTCATGGGACGCGTTAACAGCAGTACATCATCTCACACAGGGCTGGCCCATAATTCATTGTGGAGAGGATTTCCTGTGAAGACAATCATGACGCCAAACCCTGATCTTCAAAGAGCATCGAGCCTCGAAGCTGAGTTAGCTGACAAGTAGCACCACTTGAACTTACAGAAGCAAATCCTGAGACCGTTTTCATGTGACTGGTCAGTATTACTATTATTATTTCCAATAGTATGTATGTTCTTTAGCTCCGTCTGTGATGTGTATACACACATTATATATATATATATATATATATATATATATATATGCAGACACACACACACACACACATTTATGTGCAATATACATGTGTGTATATGTATATTTATATCCTGTTGAATTTCTCATTCACAGCACATTCACAGACCAATTTCCCAGAACAACACCTACAACAGATGTAAATAAAGAACTTGTGGTTCAAACAAAGTCTTTGCTCTTTTTGACCTGAAACCAAAGAAGAAACATCTGCTGCAAAACGTTACATCAGTCACACTATTAAATATAATAATCTTAATAGAGCAGCAAGAGGAAATTATCAGGGTCAAGTAATCTCAGTGGAGAAAATTAGCACATTTGCCAAATTTAAAAGAACAATGTATGGATATTATGGATATTGCTGTTTTAATGGACAATCTCTTTAGTGGATAGTTGAAATTGAATATGGCAGGTTTGTGTAAATCACTTTTATATTGTATATAATACATCCAGCTGTATTTACTCAGTGCAACTTAAAACATCCAAGTGAAAGATATAACACCGACATGTCAGAAAAAAAAAAACAGAATTACTGAATTGGAAAAAGGATCACCCCTTTTTCTCAGTATTTTGTTGAACCACCTTTTGCTTTATTTACAGCCTTTAGTCTGTTGGGATATGTCTCTACTAACTTTGCAATATTTGCCCGCTCTTCTTAGAAGAACTGCTCAAGTTCAGTTAAATTTGATGGTGAGTGTTTGTGCACTGCAGTCTTCAAGTCATTGCACAGATTTTCAGTGGGGTTTAAGTCTGGGCTCTGACTAGGCCATGCAAGAACATTCAGCTTTTTCTCCTTCAGCCACTGTGTGGTCAGTTTTGCTGTGTGCTTTGGGTCATTGTCATGTTGGAAGGTAAACCTTCTTCCCATTGACAGCATTCTGGCAGAGGGCAGCAGATTTTTCTTTACTAATTTAATTTTAGTCTCATCTGCTTCAGAATCTTCAAGGTGTGTTTTGGCAAAGCTCAGTCTGAATGCATGCCCTTACCAAAAAGTAGTATACTTCAAGTTTATTTTATTAAGTATACTTACGTAAAGTTCAATGCCTTGTCCAAATACCCACACTTGCGGACTTTTGCACTTGACCACTTGAACACTTATATGACGTATTTCCTGTATTTGGCTCAAGTGTTCAAGTGAGGATGAAGACCACAAGTGTGTGTCGAACTTTTAATTACCTGATGGGACACACTTATAGTGTTGTAAAAATGCAAGTGTTTACATAGCTTAATTTAAATTTTAAATACTTTGCCTTTTAAATTAAAGGGGTTATATGATGCGATTTCAAGTTTTCCTTTCTCTTTGGAGTGTTACAAGCTGTTCGTAAATAGATAAGATCCCTAAAGTTGCAAAGACTAAAGTCTCAAAACCAAAGAGATATTCTTTATAAAAGTTAAGAGTCAGCCACGCCCTCCTAAAACGGCTCGTTTAAACACGCCCCCACATGTCTACGTCACTGTGTGGGAAGATTTGTGATGATTCAAACGCGAGTTTTGGGCAGTGTAGAGTAGCGTTTGTAGTTTGTCATTTCTCCGATCACAAATGCAGACATGGTTTTATGTTTACGCGGTGCGATGCAACGCAAAGTGTAAAAAGACAGTATAAGTCATTATATTATTTTATAAAAAAAAAATAAACAACATTTTGAACAAAAAGATGAAAAAAAGACTATGAATTGGATTCAGAATGATAATCAAAACATAGACAGAGTCGATCAACACCCCAAAGCTTGACAGTTATTATTACCTCTTCATTGGTCGACATTTTATTCCATAACATTACTCAGTTTTGATGCTGTTTTATGTCTGATGATCTTGTTAGATTACATGTGGAAGCATCTGTTGTTTCGGTTTCTTCTTCACTTGTGTTTTTTGGAAATTCTGTACAGAAGATGTGTACTAACACCCCCTACCGTATAACAATGAAAACACGGATTCTAGGAGCACAAGTATACAGTAGCTCAAATATATTTAGACTTTTTCTAAGTATAAGTCAAGTATACTTAAATGTCATTTTAAGTATATTTCTGAGAAGTACATAAAGCCCATTTCTGAGAAGTACATAAAAAGTAGACTAAAAGTTTACTTTCCTATTTTTAGTTTAAAAGAAGTATACTGATAGCACACTTGAATAAACTTCTTTTTCGTAAGGGTGTGGCCTTTCTCGAGGAGTGACTTTTTTCTTGAAACCCTCCCATACATGCCACATTTATGGAGAATTTGTGATATTGCTGTCACATGCACACAATGACCACTCTTTGTCATAAATTCCTGCAGCTGCTTCAGAGTTGCTGTAGGCCTCTTTGTCGCCTCTCTGACTAGTTTCCTCCGGCTCTTTCATCCAGTTTGGAGCGACGTCCTGATCCAGGGAGGCTCTGTGTTGTACCAAATACCTTCCACTTCTTAATAATAGACTTCACTGTGCTTCTAGGCATTGATAAAGCCTTTGACATTTTTTTGTATCCATCTCCTGACTTGTGCCTGTCCACAACTTTATCCCGGAGATCTTTTGACAGTGCCTTGCCACCCATAGTTGATTGTTTGCTTCAGTTGCACTACCAAGGACTGAAATGCTCCAGTAAAGCTCTTTTCATGCTGAGCTGATCAAAATGACCACAGCTATTCACAGCTGAAAGTCAAATGGCTTTGTGTGCCATTGAGAAGGTGATCAGCCACACCTGATTGAGTTTACGAATCATTTTTATCTTTTTCCAACTCAGTGATTCTGTTTTGATTATGTTGGTTATATCTTTCACTTGTATGTTATAAGTTGCACTGAGTAAATACAGCAGGATAAAACAAAAACTGTGTCCATCCGTCACACAACAGAAGGGAACAGAGACGAATTAGCAACAACAGGAGATTTATTTGGCAGGTATACAATGAATGAGCAATGAGAGAATGCAGGATACAGACGAGCTGGAGAATGATGGATGGACAGACGGACTGGCTGGCAGGTTGGATAACAAGGTAGAGTCGGGTAGCAGTTCATTAGAGAATGATGAGACCAGACAAATGAGGGAGCTTGAAGCTCTAACTTAAATAGAGAGTTCTAATAAGGATTTCCAGGTGTCAGGGATCAAAACTCACGTGATTGGGAATGAACAGGCAGGGCATGAGGATCTGAAGCTGATGAAGTTGACTCCCTGACAGTACCCCCTCCTCCACAGGCGGCTCCAGATGACCACGTCGGATGACGATGGGGATGGCCTCTTCCTCTCGGGGATGGTTGATCAGGATGACTGGTGTGGAAGTCTGACAGCAAAGAGGGGTCCAGAATATCACTATGAGCAACCCAGGATCGTTTCCTCATGACCGAATCCCTCCCAATCTATGAAATACTCAAGGATGCGCCCTGTCGCCAGGAATCCAGGATGGTGTGGACACGATAGATGTTGTCCTCTGCTGGGTCAACAGGAGGAGGAGGCACATCCTCAGCACCAGATCCTGGGGAAGAAGGAATCAGAGGGTTAGTGTATGACTTGAGGAGGGATACATGAATGGAGGGTGAGTTGCGATAGTGAGCTGGGAGGTTTAGCTTGTATTTTACCTTGTTGATTTGCCTCTGTAAAGGGGGCGATATAGCGGGGACTCAGCTTCTTGCAGGGCAGCCGAAGACGGATGTCCCTGGTAGAGAGCCAGATCTTCTGCCCAGGATGGTAACGGGAGTCGCGGAATGTCTTGCGTCGGCCTGGCTCTTGTGTCTTCGGACTGCCCTCTGAAGATGGATGTGAGCTGAGTCCCAAACTCTCTCGCTCTCTTGAAACCAGTGGTGGACAGCTGGAACATTGGAATGCTCACCTGACCAGGGAAACAGGGGTGGCTCGTAGCCGAGTGTGCACTGGAATGGCATGAGTCCCATGGAGGTTTGACGGAGGGAGTTTTGTGCATACTCGGCCCAGGGGATGAATCGGCTCCAGCAGTCTTGATGGTTGTGAAAATATGACCGCAGGTACCTCCCAATTTCTTGAATCTTCTGCTCAGTCTGGCCATTGAACTGTAGGTGATAGCCGGAGGTTAAGCTGATGGATACACCAAGGAGCTGGAAGAAGGCATGCCAGACACGGGAGATAAACTGAGGGCCGCGGTCCGAGACTATTTCCTCTGGGATACTGAAGTGGTGGAAGACTTGCTGGAACAAGGTTGGCAGACCTTTGAGTGGGATGAGTTTGCATGCCTCAGAGAATCAGTCAAAGATGATGAGGACACGGGTGTTGGAGTCAGAAGGAGGAAGGTCGGTGAGGTAGTCAATTCCCAGATGGGACCAGGGTCAGTTGGGCAGTGGTAGAGGTTTGTAGTTTGCCTTCTGGGAGTCGACGGAGTATTTTGGAGATCCTGACAGTCTGAGCATCCTTTTAAGAATTGAGAGACCTCCTGGGTCATATTGTGCCAGCAGTAGCAATTTTGGACGAGCAAGAAGGTTTGCCAGTTGCCTGGGTGTCCAGAGCCTGGAGAAGAATGCACAGAGGCCTGGAGAAGAATGCACAGAGTCCAGGAGGGGTAGTCGTAGATGGCGGGGCATGTAAGTCAACCCCTCCGGATCTCCCAGTGGAGCTGGTTTGGCCTGAGTGGTGACGGTGATCTGGGTGTCGATAGACCACTGGATGGGACTCAAGATTATGGCTAGAAGGAGGATGGGTTCAAGCGGACTGGTGTCAGGTTCCGGATAGGTAGCGACGAGAAAGGGCATCCGCTTTCTTAGAGCCTGGGCGGTAGGTGACAATAAAATCCAACCGGGTGAAGAAGAAGGCCCATCGGGCCTGACAGGTATTCAGTCTCCTAGCCTGTCTAAAGTATTCGAGGTCTCGATGGTCCATGATCACGTTGAATGGGTGTTAAGCTCTCTCCAGCCAATGCCACCATTCCAAGCCAACTTGATCACCTGAATGAGGGTGGGAGCGATACAGAGGGCTTCTTTGTGCTGATGGAATGTGGACATGGCCTCCGTAGTCCAGGACAGAGACTTGGGCCCCTTGCGCAGTAGAGAGGTGAGAGGGGAACAGATCTGACTGAAGTTTTTGATCAATTTTCAATAGAAATTGGCGAAACGCTGAAGTTCTTTAACTGAAGTGGGTTGCGGCCAGCCCTCAACTGCCTGCACTTTCCTTTGGTCCATACAGATGCTGTTCCAACTGATGACATAGCCGAGAAAGTTGACAGTGGTTTGGTGAAACTAACACTTATAGAGCTTCAGGTAAAGATGTTCTTGGCGTAGTTTCCTGAGGACCTGTGTCACAATGTTCAGCCATGTTCTGGAAATAAATGATGATATCATCGATGTAAACAATGACAAAGCGGTGGAGGAATTCCCCGAACACTTCATTCATAAATCCCTGGAAAACGTATGGGGAGTTGGAGAGCCCGTACGGCATGACCAGATATGGGGGCACTACGAATGCCTTGTTCCAGTGTATATTCCAGTGAATATTTATTCCAGTGCGGTTGGGACCAGAGGAAGAGGGTACTTGAACTTCACTGTCTGGGCATTGAGGGCTTGGTAGTCTATACAGGGCTGCAAGCCTCCATCCTTTTTCCCCACGAAGAAGAAGCTTGAAGCGGTGGGCGAGGTCGATGGACTGATCCTTGCTTTAGAGCCTCTTCAATATACTCCTACATGGCCTTTTACTCTGGGATGGACAGTGGATAGATTTTGCCACGTGGAAGGGTAGCCCCAGGCAGCAGATCGATGGAGCAGTTCCATTTGCCGGTGAGGCAGAAGTTTGGTAGCCAGCTGTTTACTGAAAACATCCTGGAATGCCCTGTATTCCTGGGGGATCTCCTGCTGGATGGAGGTGGCTGGACTCTCAACAGCATATGGTGACAGGCTTGGCAGACGGGGTGTTTCTTGGGTGGACTGACTGAGGACAAACCTTTTTGATGGATCGAAGCACTTGTCGCGGCAGCTTTCACTCCACTGCAGCACTTCACCTGAGTCCCAGCAGATCTGTGGCGAGTGTTGGAGCAGCCAGGGGCATTCCAGGATGGTATGCATGGTGGAGCCCTCCAACACCAAAAATGAGATTATCTTCTGATGCAGGCAGCCGACTTTCAGAGTCACGGTGGTGGTGCAGTAGCGGACGAGACCTTGACCCAGCAGTTTTCCGAGGATAGATTGAAGGTGAAGGGGTTGTGAACAGGATTTCCTTTGAAGAGTAGGTTGAGGGAGATGAAGTTGCCAGCAGAACCAGAGACTATGAGGGCTTGCGCTGAAACAGTGTGGAAATGATTTATTAGGATGACTTTGGAACGACCAAGGATGCGATAGAGGGAGGAACTTGAATGGTACTCACCGCTGGGCGAGGTGGTCTCACGGGGCAAGTGGCAATTTGGTGTCCCTCTGCACCACAATAGAGGCACAGGCGGTTGTGCATGCGGCATTGATGCTCTGCAAGGGAGAGATGGGTAGAGTCAAGCTGCATTGGTTCAGGTACTGGAGGATCGCTGGTTGGTGAGGTGAGCAGAGAGTGCAGCACAGGTAGATCCAACTTGCAGGCGGTTGGCCGCTGAGCAATGCGAATGGAGTAGTCTATGAAGCTCTTTAAGCCGATGACGTCATCGTAGATCGCCATTTGTTGACGGATATTTGGATTAATGCCCTGCCGGTAGGCCGTGATTAGTACGGTTTCGTTCCACACATTGATGGCAGTCAGGGTGTGGAATTGAAGTGCATAATCGCTGACAGATGACTTCCCTTGGCAGAGACGATAGAGTTGATCCGGCAGCGAGATGAAACTAGCAGTTTGGCCGAACACTTCTTTGAAGTGAAAAGTAAATGCCGACAGTGAGTGGGTGACCAGCCCATTAGCATCCCAGATGGCACGAGCACACTGGAGAGCCCGTCCTGATAACAGCGAGATGATATACGCTATCTTAGAGTGATGACTGGAGAACACATTTTATATTTTAATATATAAAAAGAATTAATTCATTCATTACATTTCATACAGTGAGCATTGTAGCAGGCAAAAGCTGCACTCTTCTGCTTTATCGGCGTAAACTGTTGGCCGGGCCATGGGACCGGTGACTGAAGTGCTTGATGGAGAGCTTGAACTAAATCCGTGAAGGGATCAGATGCAGGGTTAGTTGTATCGCTGGTGCCTGCCTCGCGCTGCATCATCGGTCTGATCACACAACAGCAGAGACGAAATAGCAAGAACAGAAGATTTATTTGGCAGGTATGCAATGAATGAGCAATGAGAGAATGCAGGATACAGATGAGCTGGAGAATGATGGACTGGCTGGCAGGCTGGATAACAAGGTAGAGTCGGGTAGAAGTTCATTAGAGAACGACAAGACCAGACAAATGAGGGAACGTGAAGCTCTAATTTAAATAGGGTGTGCTAATGAGGATTGCCAGGTGTCAGGGATCAAAACTCAGGTGATTGGGAATGAACAGGCAGGGTGTGAGTATCTGGAGCTGATGAAGTTGACTCTGTGACACCATATTCATTTCAGGCTGCAAAGCAACAAAATGTTATTATTTTAAAGGGGGGTGATTCTTTTCTATACCCACTGTGCATATATATATGTATGTACACACACACTGTTTTTATACTCTAAAAATAATGGCCAACGGCTTTTTTTCATCTTTATTTTCAATTATATCAGGGTTTTTTTTGTTATCAGACTTTAATAGATTCAATGAAGTAGCGAATTACTGTTCTTTTATTGAAATTGAGTCATGCAGTCATAGCTATGACATGTATGTGAGAATGACGTGTCATGACAATGAAGCACCTTAATCCGTAGATGACTTTGATATAATGTCAAAATGCCATTCTGTTAAACGTTTAATAATATTTAGAATTGGATTATATGTAATAACATGTCAGATGATACATGCTGCAAAACTCAAGATAGACGTTTTTTGGCATGTGCTCTTTGTGGGATATCTGCTTTATTTTTTAGCCTAGTGTTTCTGACCTCTGACTAGACTTGACTTGGACTTGATACTCTTGCCCAGCAAGTTAGAGCATAAACCATGCTATCACAACCCACACATCAGCAGTGAGTTAAAAGAATAGTTCACTTCAAAACGACTGTTTTGTCATCATTTACACACCCTCATTTCATTCCAAATCCCCATGACTTTGTCTTCTATGGGACACAATAGGAGAAATTTTAAAGACAGCCTTGCAATTGGCAGAAGCATCAAGCTTCAAAAAGAACACAAAAACACCATAAATGTATCATAAAAGTGGTCTAAACGTGCCCTAAACATCACCCGTTAGATTAAATGTGGATTTGATGGTATGTTTATGTAAATACATTTTGAATATGTTGAAACCTCTGAACCTACATTAAACAAACTCTTAGACAATGTTACGGTGCGGTTGCAAAAACTTTACAGTTCATGCTACTGTTACCTAGCATTCTGCACCAGAGCAGTGATAAAGAGAGGAAGTGAGAGGAAACGAGACGCTCCTAACATCTGTACAACAGTGCAGAAAAAGGGGTTTGTGTACTACATTAGTCCTAATCAAGTGCAACATATTGCCGTATATGCAAATATAGAGGCATAAAAAACAAACCCACCTGTGTCCCAATTCCTCATCTTAGTATGAGTCAGAAGTATGAGCTACATCAAACAGTCTGCAATAAATACATCTAAATGCCTCTTCAGATGCAGCTTCTGTCCAACATCTGCAGTGCAATGATGAACCTACCTTATATTTGATCAAATCTGTTTCTGTCATTATTTTTCAAAACATTCTTACTTTAAAGGTCCCATGGCATGAAAATTTCACTTTATGAGGTTTTTTAACATTAATATGAGTTCCCCTAGCCTGCCTATGGTCCCCCAGTGGGTGTATAAAGGTTTACACAGTGCTGATTTGCAGTAAGATTTGGCGCATTTTAGAGATGCAATTCAGATCTCCTATGGATTAAGTCTGTCTCAGTTGCTTCTGATTCCAGACTGCCTCGATGATGTGTTGATGATCTGTTGCAGGACTCCTTGTTCAAGGAAAAAAAAAATCCTAATGTGTCTAAGATTTTTGCATAGTACTGAACATCAGAAATATGAAATATTGGATGTTTCGTATGTGACACATTTTGGCAAAGCTCTTAAAAGTCTTATTTTGATGATCTGAACTATTGAGGCAGAAATTATATTTTGGTATATGGCAATGGCACCACATCACTTGTGGATAATAATAATAATAATAATAATAATAAAACTTAATATAATATGAAATACTAAGTTCCCTTTCAAGGGAACTTCAAACTGCGTCCTCTAGGGGTCGCTATAGGAAACCTAGAGGACGCAGTGTCTCGTTCCCTACCCAGGGAACCATGGTTACATACGTAACCTGAGACGTTCCCTTTCAAGGGAACTTCAAACTGCGTCCTCTAGGGGTCGCTATAGGAAACCTAGAGGACGCAGTGTCTCGTTCACTACTCAGGGAACCATGGTTAAATACGTAACCTAAGACGATTACTTGCACTAATATTGTCACAATTGGTTGGAGAGATGAGGATGATGAAGAAGGTAAATTTCCAAAATAGGCTTTAATATTATTGACAGGTAGATCCAAACGTAGGCAAGCAAGTAAACAACAATCAAAACACTGATGACACCAGACAAAGGAACTGAACCAAACTAGGAGACTAAAAAGAGGGAACTAATGGGATCATTAACGAGGTCACAATATAATGATAAGAAAACTAGGTCAGGGAAAACAGAAGCAAAGGACGAAGAACCATAACCAAAACAGAACATAACTGTGACATAACACTGTCTCCGGGAAGGCATGGCCGCATGCTATAAACTGTCTGAGGAGGTGTTTCTGGAGGTGGACGAGGGGCTGGTGAAGGATAGTAGACCAGAGAACCCAATGAAGAATAGATGGTGGAAGGACTCAAGGAGGCGATGTTGGTGGGAGGAGCCATGGATATGACACATTGTGATCAAAAAATGCTTAGAGATAGAACCACTTAAGCCATTTGTTAAAGAAGATTAGACTGTAAGTCACTAATTGATTAAAGATGACAAGCTTTAGAGTCAGCTGAGTCAACATCAGCATCTGTCCTGTCTGCCTTGAGCCTATTAGCATCTCTCAGCAGCTCCAGAGTCCTCCGGTCTTCTAGAGCCAATCATCAGTCCCAGTGTCTTCCAGTGACCTACACCAGTTCCACTGTTTTCTGATGACACTCACTAACCACAGTGTCTCCTGGTGACCCACACCTGCCTCAGTGTTATCCAGTGACCCTCACCAGCCCCAGTGCCTTCTAGTGATCCTCACTAGCCCCAGTGTGTTCCAGTGACCCTCACCAGCCCCAGTGCCTTCTAGTGACCCTTTGCCAGCCCATGTGTCTTCTAGAGACCCTCTCTAGCCCCAGTGTGTTCCAGTGAGCCTCACCAGTCCCAGTACCTTCTAGTGACCCTTTGCCAGCCCATGTGTCTTCTAGAGACCCTCACTAGCCCCAGTGTGTTCCAGTGAGCCTCACCAGCCCCAGTACCTTCTAGTGACCCTTTACCAGCCCATGTGTCTTCTAGAGACCCTCAATAGCCCCAGTGTCTTCCAGTGATCCTCACCAGCCCCACTGTCCTCCGGTGACTCTCACCAGCTCCAGTGTCTTCTAGAGACCCTCAACAGACCCAATGTTTTCTGGTGACCCTCACCAGCCCCAGTACCTTCTAGTGATCCTCTACCAGCCTGACGTCTTCTACTGTCCTCCATCTGGATCTCCATTCCTACAGAGTCCTCCCCACTTTCTATGTAGCAAAGGAATGAAAAATAAAGAAAACAGAAAACATGTTTATTCACTCAACACTTTAATGACCTGTATAACTTTAATCTTAATCCTACTCTCATCTAGGGGCGGAGCTACATGGTGGTCACCACAGCTAGCCCCTCCCCCAACAAACTGGTGATTATTTTGTTTTAATGCTAGTAATTTTCTAACTGTCTTTGGTGAAATTAACAACTCGTACAGAATTTCAGTGCTCAGATCTATCATCATATGCAATTTCACTGACGTCATGGTGATTGGAGAGATGCATGTATACACAGGAGTGCAGCTAGGTCATCTCTGTAGAATTTAATATGCTAGAGATAATATACAGTTAGCCTGTCAATATCGCAGAACTAACCCAGGCAGGGTGATCTGGACCCTGATGTTGAGCTTATTATATGGCTAACCACAAAATACATAAATATGTGGAAATTAAATATTAATTTGAGTTTGTGTTAATCTTACCTGTATATTATTATTAAGAATTCCACTTACAATGTACAAAATAGATGACTAATACTGCAATAATATTACATTATATCCATACTGAACTAACCCTAACTTTCAATAAAGAGTAATTGATTTGTAGAGTAAGCAAAGGAGTCTCTCCTGTTATTTCCATTTTTTTTCTTTTCTTTTATACTGACATAACATAACAAGTAGTCTAATAGATTAACTTTTTGGCCATATAAACATCAGCAACTGCACTAATTTTTTTCTCCTTTGAGTATGAGTTCCATATTGTCACTATATAATATTATATGAGCAATAAAAGCTGAATGCATCAAATATGTGCTTCATTTTTCTAGATTTTTTCCCCTAGTATTTTATCTAAAGGTCAATAAAATGTTCCATTAAACCTTCATATATTAGTCTTTACAGGGTTAACTATTATATAATATAGCTATTTTATTATTTACTATAACTGGCAGCTGCAGGAGGAGAGAGAACCTTTATGTTCATCATATCTTTTGACTGCTAATAAAATACTTTTTTTTATCCACAAGGGGTCACTGTGTACCATAATGTTTATAAGATCTTTTTAATTCATAAACTGACTTCTGCTCAATCTGGTGTCTTTATACTGTAGGTATATTAATAAATACATTTAGGATTAAAATAAAAGCGGTGTTGGGTCACAACACCATGCTATCTAAGCAGTTAAAATGTCTTCAGATGATTTAATTCAATAATGATTCAAATGTTAAGTGAATAATAATCATTCCAACAGCTGGAAGCAAAGCTACTGATCAAAACTGGTGTTGTGCTTTAGACTAAAGCTAATCAAATAATTCACAACTCACAATCCACTTTTTGTTCTCTCCACGCAAAATGTATTGTGTTTGAAAATGTATCAACAAAAAATGCAGCATTATGTACATGACTTATGTAATACTGATATGACGAGTGCTGAAGTGTTCAAATGCTTTCGCTTTATAGAACTCGTTTAGAATTGTTTTCATTGCTGGAGTAAAACCAAACTAAAGAATTGGTCACATTGTTTGAAATATATATATATATATGCTGCTGTGCCGGTTATATTGAGTACAGCAGAACTACAGTACTTCAATGGTGAAGCCTGTCGTCAAACAGCTTTGTCATGCTTCTTCAAGTGTATTTGCTCCATTACGTTTGAACCCTCGGGAGGTTAATTGAAAGTATGTCTTTTTTTTTTTTTTACATATTAAAGATTTGTTTTATAGCAAAAGCAGATAACCACATTTCATATTTTAGAGTTAAAAAAAAACAAACACTTGTTTAATCTTTGTAATCTCCTCAGATGACAGTGTAGATGCCTGACAAACGTTGTTGTTGTTGTGATCATAAACTGTATGGATGATATATATGCTGTTGTGCCGGTTATATTGAGTACAGCAGAACTACAGTACTTCAATGGTGAAGCCTGTCGTCAAACAGCTTTGTCATGCTTCTTCAAGTGTATTTGCTCCATTACGTTTGAACCCTCGGGAGGGACGGCCACTTGTCTGAGCTAACAATAAGCTGTAACTCAATAACAATACCCCACCCTCATGAGAATTTGTTCTCTGAAAATCTGATAGGTTAACTCGATGAAACAGAAGCAGCAGAACCGGTTCTCGCCTCACGGCTGCTGTGCTCGACGATCAGTTCATGTTACTGTACCTACAAACAAAACCACCAGACAAACATGCTGGAAATATATTTTAATACAAACAATCTTTAACAACAAACTACACCAATTCTACTTTGGTGGCTTATTAAGAAATTAAGGCTGGTTCACACTATTACCATACAAACATCTGTCTTGAGAATGAAAGTGTTCCCTCTTCTTATTTACATATTAAACATTAACAGACGCAACATTGATCATATTCACAGTGATACAAAATCATGTTTTAAATCATCCGAAGTCTTTAATTTTCAGAGTCCCACTTTATTTATTACGGTTTATTGTTATTATTACATTTATATCACTTTTCTCTTTGGGAAGGCGGTTCCTGGAAAACTCTTAAGGCAACCCCAGAAAAAAAAAAAATATATATATATATGCATACACATACATAGTGTTGGGGGGGAAGTTACTTTTAAAAGTAATGTATTACAATATTGCGTTACTCCCTAAAAAAGTAACTAATTGCATTACTTATATGTTTATGGAAAGTAATGCATTGTTATTTTTCGTTACCAAAACGTGTTTAGGGTTCAGATTGCGCTAAATGTGGAGAATAATGCACGGCATTCAGCTTTTTTTTAAGTGGCGTTTATCAGTTTTTGCAAATGAACTTCATATTTTCCCCCGCATATCATGTACTTATTTTTCACACTAAAAAACAACAAAAAAAAAAAAAACAGAAACATATTGCATTAAGAAAATGAAGTTAATTTGTTGGATCAAGGTTTTTCTGCATTAAAACATTTTCTTGACAGTCATTTTCCTCATGACTTCGATTGGGCCAGAGGTTTGGTGAGATTCATCAAGGTGAAGTCGGACAGGGCTGTAATGAGGATCAGTTTGAACAAACGTGACTTTTCCACACCCCTTCTGTCTCATAATTCCCAGCAATTTAGACTATTCGCGTTCGCTTATGAGAGATGAATCAACAGACTTCAGATCTGACAAGACTCGTGTGACAAGTCTCATTCCTGTTAGTACAGTTTACAGTGTCAGTCTGGATGGAGGTGGTAGATTAAACCCCAGATCCAGTATTTGGGTTTTAAAAAGAAAGGAATATTTAAAAAAAGGAGAACAAATTAAACAGGTGTGTGAGGAGAAGCACCAGGGCAGTGCATTGCAAGGCACTTAGACATTTTCAGAAGATGCTGTCTGTGTGCATTCATATGATCCTCTCAGTGTTTACTAATAGGGCCATTTATGTTGCAGTGATCCGTGTCATCTGCACTGTCAACAAACATGTGACATAATCCCATGATCAAAAATAAAGCTTCCAGAAGGCACACTCTGAAGTTACTTGAAGAAAATGAAACTGAATCCAGTACAGTTATTGCTTAAGAGATTTGCACATCTTATTTGCTATCGTTTAAAGTGCCGCAAGATAATAGTGCGAGAATTAAAGGCCACCTGACAGTTTTCTACAGTATCCGTTGCTCAGGCGAAGGATTGTGGGATACCGGTGCTTTGTGAATGGATCAGGATCTGAACACGTGCACTGCCCGCACCACGTACTGCCGGCAGATCGGACACTCGCTCATGCGCTTGCCGCACTTTGTGCATGTGACCATGTGTCCGCACTCCAAAAGAACACAGTCAATCGGTGAGTCCATGCAGATCTTACACAGGTTCTCCTCCTATTGCGTTACTCCCTAAAAAAGTAACTAATTGCATTACTTATATGCTTATGGAAAGTAATGCATTGTTATTTTTCGTTACTTTTTCTCATCTGGGCTGGGCTCATTTTTCGCTGATGAAACGTGTGCTGATAATGCAAGAACATTGGTCAATAAAATGCGATTAAATACATAAAGGACATTTGTGTTATTTAACATAATTATTGCAGGTTTTGCATATTCTAGGTTTGCATTTCACTGTTTTTATGCATTGTGAGAAATAATGAATGTTTCTGTGCAAGTGAGATGAGTGAATGCAAGTTGACATTTAGTCTAGAGCTACAGTAACATCATGTTCACACAGCGCACACAACGCTCTGCACTCACTCCGGATTTCTCTCAACATGAGGACAGGAGAGCGAAAATAAACAACTGGCATCACTTATTTGAAAAAAGTTTATATTTTCTCGTAAATTAAAAACGCGTTACTTTACTAGTTATTTGAACTCCAAAAGAACACAGTCAATGGGTGAGTCCATGCAGATCTTACACAGGTTCTCCTCCACGGCCGTCCCAGATCCAGCGTCTGCAAAGAAAACAAGAAGTCAGTGCAAACTTAGATGAATAACAATCAGCATGAGAAGAAACTAAAGAATGCACGGGTCCGTATCATGACATGTTTGTCAGGACATTAAAAATGCAATTTAGACATTTACTTGAAAACATCTTTTTTTATTATAATTGTGATATTTTTGGGAGTGGATTACGTCAAAATGTCAAGGTGGTACAACTGTCTTTAAAATAATAATAATAATAATAATAATAATAATAATAATACATTCAGGGTTAGGGATCGTCATTAAAATCATGTGGTGCAACCAGCGTGCAAAAAATGCGGTGCCTAAAAAATAAATAATTCAATAAATTACACACACACACTCTACAGGGCTGATGAATGCTTGAATCTGATTGGCTGACGAACGTTCTAAGGTGTGCAATTATTTTCAGGGAAACGCACAGCTAAAGTAGTTCCAGGCAGGTCTCGACCGCATTACATATCACTTCACCAAACGATTCAGTAACATCATGTTCACACAGCGCACACAACGCTCTGCACTCACTCCGGATTTCTCTCAACATGAGGACAGGAGAGCGAAAATAAACAACTGGCATCACTTATTTGAAAAAAGTTAATATTTTCTCGTAAATTAAAAACGCGTTACTTTACTAGTTATTTGAAGAAGTAATCTGATTACATAACTCGCGTTATTTGTAATGCGTTACCCACAACACTGTATGCATGTATGTGTATATATATATACAGTTTTTTTTACAGGAATAAAAAAATAAATAAAAATATAATTATTTATTCACCCTAATGTCATTCCAAACCTGTATTTTAAAAAGGAGATATTAGGAAGAATGTTCAAGCTTCCGGCTTCTGTACAATTAAAGTGGCTGGTGATTTAAACTCACAAGCTCCACAAAAGAACAAAACAGTTATTAGAACAGTCCATAGGACTTGTGCGCTCTTGAATTCCAAGTCTTCTGAAATCATTTCGCCAGATTTAAAATCTCATATATTAAAACTTCCTACAGGATTAGTCGCAAAACATGCATCAAAGATGTCAAACCTTGTGTAAGGCATACAGCTCCATTTCTGTAAATCACACAAGCCTGAATGAAGTTTATGAAGTATAGTCCAGTTGTGTGTGTTTTCCTAACAGTATATAAAACAGAAAATATGTGATTGGAATGATATGCGGGTGAATAAACGAATGTTTCTGAGTGAATTATTCCTGTAAGGTGCTGATTTTAAAGCAGTGGTGCCAGTGAACACTAGCAGTCCCGCTCATCCACGCGGCCTAAGAATAGCGCTAGTCGATGCTAACTGAATTTGAAAAGCGTGAGGGAAGGGAGGTGCTGGCGTTTATTAGCAGGCCTGTACTCGTCCTGTGACCTGTGAGGCACCGGTGAAGTGAAGAAGAGGGTTGAGGTATGTTCACCTGATATTTCCTCCGCTGATGAGTCTAAAGTGCTGCTAATCCAATTCCTGCAAGAAATCTAACACGGGCAGCGCTGAAACACCACGAGTTTATCCCTCTGCCTAAACTAGGTTCAGATGGGATATTCGTTCACAATCAAAACCATCTATCAGGAATGAAGCCTCCACCATCAGCAGTCTAATAGGCAACTGTATATGAAATTCCCACGAACCAGTCAGATCATATTTCTGTGGAGTCCCGCACGACATGTGGACACGATTATATTCATTGTGGCCACGTTCCCTCATTTTATTAAATCGTGGCCATAGTGTAGAAATTTGTTCCCTCGTTTTGATCCAATTAAAACAAGGTAACGAGTTAGTACAACATGGCCACAATTTAAAAGGGAATAAATTAATACAACATGGCCACGATTTACTGAAACGAGGCAACAGATTAGTATGGCATCGCCAAAATATACTAAAAAGAGGGAATGAATTAGTACGATGAGGCCACAATTTAATAAAAAGAGGGAACAACTGAGTATAACATGGCCACAAATTACTAAAACAAGAGAATGAGTTAGTACAGAGTGGCCACAATTTACTAAAATGAGGAAACGGATTAATACAACATGGCCACAAATGACTACAACGAGGGAACAATTTTTATATATATATATATATATATATATATATATATATTTTGCATCTGTTTTCTGTTTGCATGTGGACAGGATGCTCTTGCTCCGTATCAGCATATCGAAGAGGACCTGAAGAGTCTTAAAGAGGTTCTGGAGATGAAGAATCAACAGATTCATCAACAGGAGCTCAAAATTTCAGAGCTGGAAAAAATGGTAAATTATATTAACAAACATTGCAAAATAACGTTAAAGATGGCTTTAAATATTAAAGACGCAATGAAACTGGAGTTTTGTGGCTTTCATTCCCTGTACTCATAAACAAAGTTCGCTTTGTCAGATATGTACATTTATACTACAAGGCTGTTGAAGCACTTGAATCTGTTTGGTTGAGAAACATTATTTTCAGGGAAACGCACAGCTAAAGTAGTTCCAGGCAGGTCTCGACCGCATTACATATCACTTCACCAAACGATTTCTGTTATTTCAAGGGTCCTTACAGCCTATAAGTGCAAAAGAACCAAAACCTACAAATACACCGACCAAACAAATAAATATAGTAAACAACAAGATAAAAACGACAAATTGTTTCCATGTTTTTGTCACAAAATTACGTTGTATATTACACCTCCTGTGACCCGGTTTGTCTGTATGTGTATTCAGAGCCAGCAAGCAATGGACTTTCAAAATAATAATAACAAAAAAAAAACTGTGTTAATGCGCGATAAAATAATTGTCGGCATTAATTAATTAATAATAACAACGCGTTAACTTGCCCAGCCCTAATATACATATTATATTATGACTTATTAACCTTGACACATGGGTGTCAACCTTTTGAAAATGATTACGATTGTACACTCACATATATTTAAGCTGTAAGAACAAAACATTATTACTTTTTACTTGATGGTTACACCACATAACATTTAAGGTAAAAAAAAAAATGGCATTAAAGTTTTCCAAACATTTTTAAACTAACATGAAAACCAATATTACGCTTCTATTAATTTGGCATACTTATGAATTCCATCCTCAAGATAAACAATTATGTGATTCAATTATTCATAACTTCACAGTAAAATGGACATAAAACTCAAATTAAATGGACACTTAAAATATTAATGAAAACTATTCTTAATTTTCAGGTCATAAGAAACAAACCCACCTGTACCTTCTGTGGCGTTAGACACTGTAAAAACCAAATACAGTCCATGTTAATGTAATCAACAGAAATGATACATTTAACTTTTCAATTTACTTCAGAAAATGTGTTCATGTTTGCCCAGGGCACTAACTGAAATACCACTTAGCAGGAAGAACCACATTACTCTTCAAAAATATGTCAAGCCTACAGGTTACATTGACAAACAGCAGAAACCAAACTATAAAAAATAAAACGTCAACGTCAGAGTGCTGAGCTGTACACTTAACACTGTACACTCTGAGCCCTCACCCAGCTGCTGATCCATCTAATCACATCAAATCCTTTACCCATGTTCTGCAGGTCCTTCTGGTCGTAGTACAGACGCGTCACTCTCTCCATCAGCTCCCATTTCTCACAGCAGCCCTTATAGTCGACGAAGTTCCTGGCAAGAATCTCCTTCAACTGGCGTACACTCAGAGCCTCAATGTCCTCCACTGATCTGATGTCAGACAGAGACGCCCGTCGCCCAGGAGCCAGCACTTCCTCAGAGTCTGAAGACTGACACAGAGAAAGACAGCATGCAAACATCTGTTTATCTAGGGCTGTAACGTGACTGATGGGTAAATGATCTCTTGGCATCCCAAGTGCATGCAAACATCACTCCACTGAAAGTCAAAGCAGACTTCAGAGAACAAGAATCTGCCAAATCAAGAGCAAATGTTAGAAAATGAAAGTCATTATTTTCACTTTACTGATTTAGAAACAGGTTTAACCCCAACCACAACACAATCCAGAGAGGAGCAAAAAGCTGTGGTTTAAATGAGTTTAGTTGGCAGGTTTGGCACAGACAGCATGAACAGAAAGATGTTAAAAAACACACACAGATGAATCGATTAATGCTCGGCAGTGTGAGGGCAGTTGGTGTAACTCCACATCCTGTTATTATGCAAACATTATATGCTAATACTAGGGTTCAGATAACCAGCTGAGCGTTCATCATGGTTTAAAGGTCTTGTTTAGATTACTTCAAGAGCAATTACTTCTTTTTTATTATAAGGAGTGGTAGCATGTGCCATAATATTGGCCTTCCACCACACAGTAAATGTTGCACTTATCCTTCTTAATGTAGCGTTGAAAGACAGACCATCCATACTTGACCAACAGAGAGCTTGTACATCAAACTTAAACATGGTTTCTCTCAAGGTATTTTCTCCATTTCTGTAACCCGATGGAGTTTTGGTTCCTAGCCGCTGTCACCTTTGGCTTGCTTAGCTGGGGTTTAGGATTCAGGGTTTATATTCAGTATCATTGATTTGAAGGAACTGACACTATCAGATGAGAACAAAACTTGAACTGACTTGAGCTGAATAATGACAACATTGTCTTCTGCAGAGCTGCTTGACAGGAGAATGTCACATATTTGATAAAGTTCGCATCATTGACTATATAAATAAAGGTGACTTGACTTCTCCAGTCATTTAGTCCAGACCCTAACAATCGACAGCAAGCTCACATTCAGTTTTGAGTGCAGCACCCATATCTTAAAATCCAATCAACAACCGATGGGTAGAATCAAATCCCAGATCTTTGTTTTTTTTTCTCGATAATCTGTTACACTCAGATGTACGTCACAAGATCTGTTGCTACTTCCATTTATTGTGACTTCTCACACTAGCACTTTTTGCTCCTCAAGTGAAAGAAGCAACAGTGTTGAGTTGAGGGTCTGCTGCTGTGCCCGATACATTTTCTTAAGATCAGACTGAATTGACCAAGGAATGAATTGTTAATTTGAGCCAGATTCAAAAGAATCAGTTGATCTGGTTCACAAAACCGGTCTCAATTGCTTTGTTCACTGGAAATTGATTAATCCCGATCTTTACCTAGTTGACAGAATCGTTTCTGAACTGTCCCTTTAAGATGTGAAAAGAGTAGACTCGAAGACAGACTTTCAAAGAAGCAGTGATTCATCCCAGCCTGCAGCCAAGCTTTTTCCCACGCTCAAAGCACCCCTATGAAGCAGAAGACATTCTTTAAACTGACTCTACTGTGAACGGCAAGAATCATCAAGAGGCCAAATCTTGACTGACAGAAAGATTCCGAAGCATTCTGAAGTGTGACAAGTCACTGTTCTGTCCTCTGCCCCATTTAACGCCCCAGACAGCGCAGCAGCGAGAAGTAGAGGAGAGGTGAGGAGTTTCAGGAGGTACCTGCAACTCCTGCAGCTCAGCGTCCATCTCGCTTTCAGCTGTCGCCTCAGCCAAGCTCTAAGGGTCAAAGGTCACAGCCAACAGAGTTTAACGCAGCTGTGCTCCCTATCTAACTCACTTTAAGTTACAACAGATATTTTGCACACTCTGTAGTGTTCTTAAGAGACAGTCTGTGTCAAAAGTGAGTCATATGAGACATTTTAAAGCTGTGCTTTACAGTGCTGTGTGAACCAAACCGAGAAAGGAAGCACATGCGATTTTAAAATTCGATTAAAAAATAGACGAATGGTTTCCAAAAAAAAAAAAATTGAGCAGCAAAAACGGTTTTCAACATCGGTAATAACAAGAAGTGTTTCTTGATCAAATCAGCATATTCAGTGACACTAATGATGCTGAAAATTCAGCTGTGCATCACAAAAATAAATGACATTTTACAATATATTCACTTAGAAAATGGTTATTTTAAATTGTAATAATATTTCACAATATTACGGTTCATTCATCAAACAGATGTAGCTTCTTTAAAAAAAAAAAAAAAAAAAAAACAATTATTCCAAACCACTGACTAGTAGGAACTAATTGATTTTTTTCACATTTTTTTACCTGTCCATCTTCCGTTGCTTGAGTCTGAGGTCCCAGTTCTGCTGTGCCATTGTCCGCCAACGGGCTCACGGTTATGACTGGAGTGTTAGGGGATTCGTGTGTGGTCACTGGGGGTGGAGGAATGTGCGTGTCAGATGTAGGCGTCTGCTGGCCAAGAACCAGCTCGACCAGCTCCTCTTTCTCGCGGCACATCTGCGTGGGGACCCCGTGCAGGTGGAGGTAGTCCTTCAGATCCTTCACCTTGAGCTTCATCAGCTCGGCGCGCTCGAACAGGATGCTGCGGAAACGCTGGCATGTGTGGCACAGCCATGGCTGGAGGTCCTGCTGAGTGGAGCAGCGGCTGCAGTAGCTTTTTTGGCAGTCCATGCACACGTGCTGCAATGAATAATGGGAGGGTGATTTTACAGCCAGGTTAAGACTGGACCACAATGTCTAATCCTCCTTTTAAGGAGGAACACTGCATTTTGCAACTGACCAAGACAACGGTGTCAGAAGCTACACTCTATTGCATCATCTTCTGTTTACATCATTACATATGATAAACACTGAGTTGTACTGGATAATGCCAAAGGAGTCTGGGAAGGTTCTTCAGGAAATATAAACATGTGACTAACAGAACTCAAGCGTAGCGTTCTGGAAGTCACAATGCCATTCAGTCAGAGCTGTGGCGCAATGGACTGTGCACATGCTCAGGATACGCAACAGCTGCTGGCTCATGTCCAGATCTCACCCCCCTCCTCTCACTACTACTTTACTGCCTTAAATCCTGTAAAATAAATTTCCCCTCGAAATCATTCATTCTCATTCAATTTCATGGAAAGAGTAAAGTCGGTCTCAACTTTAGGTTCACATACACTTTAAATGTGCAGTAAGTGATTTCTGAGAAACGCTGTTGATGACCAAAAAAAACACACTCCTACCCAAAATAATCACACCTCTGTCTTGATAGCCCCGCCCCCAAATTCACAAACATGCTATGCAACAGTCACCTCCCCCATCACGCATGGACACGCCCCTTACTGGTGATTGGCTACAAGTTTGTTTTGGTGCTTTCAATCCACTTTCAACATCTTTTCTCAGAAATCGCTTACTGCACCTTTCAGGCCATGACACAAGTCGGCCAAATTTGGGCTGTCTCTGAGCATCTGTCGGCCTAGTTTTTGCCACCAGTTCTTTCATGTTGGTTTGGTGTGTCACAGCCTTTACATAGGTGAAATTGAGGTCTAAGCCTGTAGAAGCAATACATCATTGGATCATTCCAGCTTCATTTATAGAAAACGATTTTTATCAGCAAATTACTGGTGAAGCACTACACCACCCACAATTTTAAAGTGAAATCCTCCTGAGTGCAATAGTTGGGTTCTGGAAGTAAAAAAAATGCCATTCATTTTCTCAACAATAGGGGAACTGATTTTTAATGATAACCTACAGCATAAACCATTAAAGACAAACCTACTGTGAGTTCCAAGGTTGTTAATCAATGGTATTGTTGAAGCAATTAAGCTACATTTCATTATTTCAGAAGCCATGAGGCCACATTTATTATAGCTAGTGAAAACTACATTGCCCATGATTCCGCAAAGAAATCTCCAACAATCGAGTAAATCACAAAAAAAAAAAAAAAAGCCTTCGACAACTCCCAATAAGCACTGTGAATGAGAGAGTAAGTCTCCCTACTTAAATGTATATATATGTATAATTTGGAATAAATTTAAAATACATAATTAACATCTTTAAATCAATAGTTTTATATTTCTGTTTTTATTTTATGTCATTATGTCATTAAAGCCATTAAGAACAGTGTTGAACCTTCATCTTCTGTCAGAGAAGATGAGCTCTATTCAGATAACAATACTGGATGTGCTTTGTAGATGTCCTACCCACTAATATGCGTTCAAACATCAAAAACTTCCAATCCGATATCTTCAAACAAATCTGTTCAGGAAACCAGATCCCAATGTGACTCTGCTCTTATGTTAGGTGTGTGTGCAGGAATGCCATGAACGTGATGTGACAACAGCAGCACTACAGTAAGGAAGCGGTACAATGGCTGTGACATCGATATGCATCATCATGCTGTCATTCGAGCCACAGTTTACAAAGAGCATTCTGGATAATTCTCCTCGTGAGGCGTGCAGGTAGTCACGCTGGATGCAGACGCTCACACAATGACTCCTGGATGTATGGCGGCTTGATAATGTTAATAATGGTGGCTCAGCGACATGAGGATGATGTTAAATGCAATGCATCAAGAGGCCTCCAGAAGGCTCCAATAAGTGCAATACACATTAACAATAATGTATTTTTGATCACAAATTTTGATAGCACTGCCTAGAATTTAAAGTGCAGCATTATTTTACATTTAGCAGATGCTTTGCTCCAAAATATCAAAAACATATTGGACTTTTAGAGTTCTCCCTGGCTGTCTTCTGTTTTAAAGTGTATTCAGGTCAGAAAGGCCCTACAGTGCTTTAAAATGCTGCCTTAGTAAGCGGCTCACAAGGTGTAGGAGATTTTGTGTGTCTAGCAAATTCTAATTCACTGGCATAAGGTTCTCAGTAGGTTAAGACAGTTTGTGATTTTTAATAACATTCAACACGGGGGAATGTACAGTGAAACTACTTGAGCACAGCCTTATGATCCTCAGCAACACGGCCAGTTAGAACTGGAATAAACTCAACTAGACATTCTGACCTGAATAACTGAACCTTTACATGTGAACATCTAGACCTGTTCACAGGCTTGCTTTGGTGTGTTGCAATTGGATTCAACTTCAAATTGTATTACTAATAGACTTTCATACACTATATAATCAGTGGAATTGATGTGTGCTAACAGGATAAAAGTTCATCTGAAAATGAACATTATGTCATCGTTTACCTTCTTGTTGTTCTAAACCTGTATGACTTAATTTCTTCTGTGCAACCTAAAATAAGACACTTTAAAGAATGCTTTAAATCTTTTTGGACAAATACAATACTACACACAGTGTAAACATCTTCTTTAATGCTCCACAGAAAAGTGCAAAGGATGTGGTAAATTATTTGTGTACAGCTTTTCACAGGGCTTATTACTTTTATAACACAGTTGCTACATATACCTGGCAAGGTTTCATTAACTAAACTCAGAACAACAAAAACATAATAAATTTATTTAGAACAAATAATAATTATTCAGCCAAGCAATGAAGTTCTTCAGCAATGTTTAGCTGAATGGTTGCATCAACACACAGATGCAGTGACGCAGTAATACTGAAGTAATGAGTCCACAGAGTATTCATATTACTCTGAGGACTCATTACTTGTTGTTCTGTGTTTGACCTGTGTTGCAGCGTGGAATTAAGCCACACCATGCTGGTTTGGTCTGGCCAGAGGAGAACTGGGCCCCCGACTGAGCCTGGTTTCTCCCAAGGTTTTTTTTCTCCATTTCTGTCACCGATGGAGTTTTGGTTCCTTGCCACTGTGGCCTTTGGCTTGCTTAGCTGGGGACACAATTTCTGGCAACATCGCTGACTTGACTGCACAGATATTATATAAAGAGAACTGAAGTGAGCTGGACGATGCCCTCACTGAATCATCAATGAACTGACTTTAACTGATAAACTGACTGTTTTCTATTGTCCTCTTGCATTATCCTCACACATTATTCCTGTTTGACACTGTAAAGCTGCTTTGACACAATCTGTATTGTATAAAGCACTATATAAATAAAGTAGGCCTGGGTGATAAAACGGTATCGATATTTATCGACGGTACACCTTCTTCGATAACGATATAAAAAATGTTCGATATAGTGCACGATATAGGCACGTGCTATGAGTAACGCAGACAGCACACACAAACAGGAACATGAGTGCTGTGCCTGCCTGTGATGAGGAGACTGTGACAAGTAAACAAACAGTCAGTAATAAAATAAGAATAGATAAATGACAAGCAATGGCACAAATACAACAAGATACAACTAAAATTAACTGTTAATTACTTTTTTCAGGGAGGTATAACAATAATATTCAGGTACAGCAATACCACAGAAACCGAATATCTATCTATCTATCTATCTGCAAATGATACATTCCGTCATCTGTCCCGAGCGTCTTTCACGCTGAATTATTTGTGGGAATTTCCCACATTACAAGTGCGGAAACTGCAGGAATCAGTAGAATTATGCACAATCCCGCGCAGAAATTCAAGCCCCGATAAAACACATCTGCATGAAACAGAAAGAGCAGACGGGCTGAATGAGACGCAGATTCACTCTCTGACAGCAGGGGGCACTTTTGGAACAGCAGTAATACATCGTTTCCATGGTTAACGCTGTAAACAAAGCAGCGCTGCGATTATAAACACTACTTTAATGTGCATTATACGGCGACAAGATGAAAAGAAAATACCATCTAAACTTTCTGAAGACAGTCAGTTGAAACCTTTGACGCTCCCGACTGAGCCTGGTTTCTCCCAAGGTTTTTTTTCTCCATTTCTGTCACCGATGGAGTTTTGGTTCCTTGCCACTGTGGCCTTTGGCTTGCTTAGCTGGGGACACAATTTCTGGCAACATCGCTGACTTGACTGCACAGATATTATATAAAGAGAACTGAAGTGAGCTGGACGATGCCCTCACTGAATCATCAATGAACTGACTTTAACTGATAAACTGACTGTTTTCTATTGTCCTCTTGCATTATCCTCACACATTATTCCTGTTTGACACTGTAAAGCTGCTTTGACACAATCTGTATTGTATAAAGCACTATATAAATAAAGTAGGCCTGGGTGATAAAACGGTATCGATATTTATCGACGGTACACCTTCTTCGATAACGATATAAAAAATGTTCGATATAGTGCACGATATAGGCACGTGCTATGAGTAACGCAGACAGCACACACAAACAGGAACATGAGTGCTGTGCCTGCCTGTGATGAGGAGACTGTGACAAGTAAACAAACAGTCAGTAATAAAATAAGAATAGATAAATGACAAGCAATGGCACAAATACAACAAGATACAACTAAAATTAACTGTTAATTACTTTTTTCAGGGAGGTATAACAATAATATTCAGGTACAGCAATACCACAGAAACCGAATATCTATCTATCTATCTATCTGCAAATGATACATTCCGTCATCTGTCCCGAGCGTCTTTCACGCTGAATTATTTGTGGGAATTTCCCACATTACAAGTGCGGAAACTGCAGGAATCAGTAGAATTATGCACAATCCCGCGCCGAAATTCAAGCCCCGATAAAACACATCTGCATGAAACAGAAAGAGCAGACGGGCTGAATGAGACGCAGATTCACTCTCTGACAGCAGGGGGCACTTTTGGAACAGCAGTAATACATCGTTTCCATGGTTAACGCTGTAAACAAAGCAGCGCTGCGATTATAAACACTACTTTAATGTGCATTATACGGCGACAAGATGAAAAGAAAATACCATCTAAACTTTCTGAAGACAGTCAGTTGAAACCTTTGACGCTCTTCACAGTACAAACACTAACACAAATACGGGAGCGTTTGAAAGCAGCCACCTGTCTGTACTCAGTACTACCAGTACTGTGGAAAGGATGGTATCACTACGTTTTTTCAAATTTAAGTGTTGATTTGCTACCGAAGTACCGGTACTTTTGACAACAGTACTCCAAACCTTGAGAAACTGCCATTCACAAGCTCTTGCCATAATTTTATACTAACGTTAGTATAAAATTGATTACCTTTCTGGCTAGGCTGTCGAAGCGACCTCCACAGGCCTTGCACGTGTGTTCTGGAGCAGGGGGAGATGGGTAACTGCTGAAGCCCGAGTTGCTGAAGGCCTGATGACGTGTGTTACTTCTGGTGTCGTCCACGGTGGAATCATCCAGACAGAGCCAGCCGCAGCAGCTGGCCCACATGCTCCACACCTACTGCGAGAGTTCCAGAAAGAGACTCTTAGATTACAGCTAATCGCACCACAAATTGAATCAACTCAGTCTTCAAATACAATCAATCTTAGAAGACAAAGGATGTACTTTCTTAAAAGGTAGACTGGTCTGCTCTAATCAATACCCCTGGAGGTAAATTAGCAGCATGAAAAAGTTCTTCCAGCATCAGTCAGGATGGCCGGTAAGCTCTCAGCTGGAGTCATTTGGCTGAAGAAGTAGGACTTCCATCATTTATTTAAAGGCTGTGTGCCGTCTAAACCACAGGAGCTGTGCAATACTCCTACTAGGATGACACTGTATCCTTCTGTCTCTCTCTCAAACTCAAACACACACACACACACACACTCGGAAAAAACAAAAAAAACTTGCCACACTCCCTCTCTCACTCACAGCCAAATAAAGGCTGGCTGATCCAGTAGCACTACCATGGTTACGCCTCTCATGGTTTGGGCACAGTGTTGAATGAGCTGATAAGATGAATGAATCATTCAGGATAGTAAAAACATCAGACGTGGGTAACTCACACCACTGTCCAAAGTATATTACCATCATAGAAATTTTACTCCAGTAAGACATGCTGGTACAAAACGGTCTTGACTAAAGGCCACATGCAAAATAAACAGTACTGAAATTAAAAACCTGTATGATTAGCATTCACACAATACAATATAGTTATTGTCAACATTAAAGCAAAACTGACACCTCTTACATTTTTGGTCTTACAGTGTAATTTAAATTAACCATCATGTGTGTTGAAGACATGAAGTGTCCATCTCCGTTGATTGTAAGATTAATAGTTTACATGCCAAGCCATATCTGTTTAAATACTGCAATAACTTAACTGATCATTATGTGCAACATTGAATGAGTCGTGCAGCTCTGTTTAATGTGAGATCAAACAGTTCACATGCTTAAACTATCTGGGTTTGAATACTGCAATAACTTAACTGAACATTTTGTGTACTGTTGAACTGAATGTGAGACGTCTTTTGTATGTAATGTTGTGTAATAGATCCTGTCATCTGTGTACTATTTATTAGATTATTGATTAATTCAATAATCCCTATGCACCCAAAGGATTGCATTCAATTTCGTTGTACCTGTACAATGACAATAAAGTCATTCATTCATCATTGTTTAATTAAAGGAAATTCTTCCTACGAAAAAGGTTTGTCTTTCTAAAGTTTCATCAAACCTGCACGACCTCAGAAATGATTTTTGGTATTTTGCAGTTTGTTAAACTGTTGGTGCTCTAAACATGCATCAGATGGAAGTCTCTAGACATTGCATTTGAATGTCTTGAGTCATGAAGGCCACATTTTACGAAACTGTGTCAAGTGAAAAAGTTCAAAAAAATGTGACTCAACAGACATGTGCCAGTTTTTGGTAATACAACACACTGGTACTGGTATTTTTATTTTTAGAGTGCACATTAGCTTTTTTTTCTTCTGTCAACTGGTTAAAAAACTGGTTGTGGTGCTGCACAATTTTCTATTTCTGACACACACCTGTCATGGAGAAGAAGGGAAGTCAAACAGTACTTACATGTTTTCAAACAGCCATTCTTGATTTCTTTATTCCCTATGGTGCTTATCAAACAACACCTAAAACTTAAAGATGTAATATTTAATTCTAAACATTTGCTTACACATTTTCACATTTTAATCTGGACTAAAACATGTCAGTCCAGAAAAAAGATATCTAGATACGAGTTACTGTTCTTTATAGTTGCGTTCTTTTGCACTTTAATCAAACATTTGTTTTATTTTACATTTTTATTGTGTTTTGTCTTATTGTACTTAAATATTAATGGTTCTTTTTGTTATTTGAAAAAAGTTATTATACTTGTTTTTAAGAGGACACCACTCTTTTCAACCTGTTTTTGTAATGCAATTCATTACCATGATAATACAGTATACACATTTCAGCAATTATTGTCTCAAAACAACATCAAGACCTTCAGTTTCATTCATTTGCAACCTAAATCTAATCATCTTCAGAGTGCTGACCGCAAACGTTAGTGTGAAATTGCTGATGCAAATTGGTGTCTGATGAACAACAAACAAAAACAAAAAGAGTTAGATTGTGTTTTCATGATCAATCGTTGCCATCAATCATTGGTCTACTGTAGGGCTGTCAATTTTTTTTTTGAATTTCGAATATTCGTCGAATAAAAAAATAAATAAAAAAAATCCACATTCGAATGCAAAAACGTTGTATGCGAATTTAAGGTCTGCGTTAGTCGTCAGGAAGCCTTATCAGTGGCGCACGAGATGCGATGACGATGTATGTGTCATTGAGTGCATTTGAATGCTTTTGTTAGCCTATCCAGTTGAAGCCACTAGATGCGGCGCTGCTACGTTGTTCATTCATATATTGCGGAAAACGAGAGCATCAGTGTGGAGAAGATGTTGTTTACGTCAAAACTGAAACCAAGCCGTTCACACAGAACGCATATTTATCACATTTTCTAGGGGGACATCTATCACCGTTGCACTCGCGTCTCGCAGAGAGCGGCATGTTTAGAAAGCCATGTAAAATTAATGCAAGTTCAACTTTTAAAAAACATGTCTAAAGACGTTATGGCGGTTTTTCCCCATCCCACTGTATCTCATGTTTTTAAATTAAGAAAGTAGCCTACTCTTTGTGATTGGTTTTCGGTCCTTTGTATTAAACTATACATACATGCATGGTGCTGTTTTTTTATTTTCTAATTGTTTAAGCAACTTTATTAACTATATATGGTTTATAAACATTATTTTAAACATTATGCACTTTTTTTCAAAGCTAGTCCTGTTATTTTATTGCACTTTAAAGAAACGTGCATACTATTTTGCTCGATGCGCCCTCTTGTGGCCTCAGGAGAGAAGCCAAAAGCTTTTTTCCCCCTAACTGAAATTATGCCTTTTAAATTCGAATATAATTAGAATTTTTATTATATTTAAGTAGAAAATTCTAATTTAGTTTTTCAGTTATTTTGACAGCCCTAGTCTACTGTGCTAACCGGTGCCATTACACACTGCGAGATTCTCCTGGCACTGAAAGAACAAGCAGTCAAGGTTGATTTCTGCCTCAAAAAGCAACAAAGTCCAAAGAAAGGGACTACATAACAGTAGGATCCTGTTACCCTGACAAAACCTGGAAAAAAAGAAAATAATCTCCCTTCCAAAACAGTTCAGCCCGAGGATGCTAACAGAACCTCCACGATGACAAGAAAAACTCTGTGGCCAAGTGATGCAACCGTCAAGTAAAAAGCAACACCATTTTGCTTGAACCTCAAAAGTATGCAAGCTTATACATCTTGAGAGACTTACTGGCTTTTGACACACATCAGAGTCTACAAGATTCTAGGACACGCGGGGTTCATCATTGACTCGTCACAACAATAAACTGGCTTTCTGCTTGGTGGACAAAGTTTGTTGCAAATAACAATCATTATTTTAAAATAAATAATTTATTCGATGGATTATTAGCTCTGGATGGTCATACCACCATAACATTCTTGACAAAATAAATAAAAAACAGTCTATCCCTCTATTCAATTTCCAAACCTCTTGCCCTGTGAAGGGTTGAACGGATGCTGGAGCCTATCTTTGGGTAAATAAATAAATATTTAAAAATGTTATTTTAAAACATATTAAATCACAAAAGGATTGCACTAAAGTCACTATAAATTAGGGATGCACCGAATGTTCGGCAACCGAAATTATTCGGCCGAAAATAGCAAAAAAAGAATAAGCGAAAAGACCGAATAAATTGTACCGAACAATGATATGACGCGATCAAATAGCAACCAGCACAGAGTGAGAGGTGCGCACTCTTTATTATGCAGCACACACGTCAGCAGTGTGGAAGCATTTAAACTGTCGGAGAAAGACGCAAAAATCATTACAAGCACCGACAGCGAGAGACTGTTTAGGACTGCATCGCATGTCTTCAATGAGAAGAGGAAGGGGTGATTGTTGCTGGTTACTGTATGACGATTGAAATCGCGAAATGGTCTTAAACAATTAGTAAATAAACTGCAGAACGTTATGTTTTCTAATACATTTCTAATATGTTTTCTGACAGCGCCGCACGAACTCGCAGCAGATCTGCTTTTTAACCAGGGTTCAAAGTCCAAAGCGCGAGGAAAATCTGCGTCGATACAGTCGTCAGTTGCTCAGTCACATTTTAATTAAATTTTACAAGTCATGTGACAATGCGATGCGTACAACGTAGTGTTGTCACGGTACCAAAATGTCAGTATTCGGTACCAATACCAGTGAAAATCCACGGTTCTCAGTACCAATTTCGGTACCAAAGC
>NW_015547727.1:548834-557340 GCF_001515605.1 Sinocyclocheilus anshuiensis
TATGTTGTTTATTAGTACTTATAAAGCACAAATGCATGACTATATTCTAGATCTCTTAACCCATACTCAATACCTAAACATAACAACTACAACAACTACCTTAATTTGCACTTATTGATAGTAAGTAAGAGTTTATTGAGGGGAAATTCTTAGTTAATAGGTTATGTGTTCCCTAATCTAAAGTATTACCTGATCTGTTCCAAATCATTGTTGAAATATAAACCGTGGCTATCATAACTTTTCATGACAGACTTATTCAGACATACAATAAATGAGACATCAACAAGTAAGAATTTAATGAACATGTAATACAGTGCATATATTTATCAAAATGTGCCTCACTAGATATATTTCTTTCTAAGTTAGTTGACTAATGACTAATAATATGCAGTTTCATTTCAAAATAAAATTGACAGAGCTCTGACTTTGTTTCAAAAGTAACAAAGTTCATTGTGATTATCGGATGGCAGATGCGCTAAAAATAACGTTTAGTGAATAAACAGAATGGATTAAAAGAACGATTCTAGGGATTTAAGAGCTGATGTCGGCTCGGCTCATCAAAATTAATACGGATTAAAATGGATAGTGTCATCCCAGCTCTAATATACTATATATTCTACATTGTAAAAGTCTGTCATTGGCCCCAACTACAAAATCTTCCATTTTTAAACTGGAAACCAAAACTTGCATTCAAGTTGAAAAAAAAAAAAAAATCCATCCACAACACAACACAACACAACACAACAAAAACCATCCAATTCAGATTACTTGGCGTCAGCAAACATGGCAGCACATGCAAAGTTCAAACCAACAAAATGCTCTCACTGACCAGCTGACTGGATATTGCTGGGCTGTCTTAAAATACCCCAGCCCCCCTTTAACGCCCCGGCCCGCAGTGTCAGTACACCCAAACACTCACTAGAAACAGACCAACAATAGCTGCACTGTGACTAGACAACACAACACCCACTGAGACAGATCTCCCAACAGCAGGAGGATACTCGTAAAGCTTGGACTTACTGCTGACAGGTCATAGGACAGAGTGAAATTATAAATGACCCATTAGGTTTGACAGCTACAGGGAAAAAAAAAAATTGAAATGTAAAGGATATGAATAATCTGAACAGCTTTAAAGGTAAAATGACAGCAGGTCTCTGCAAACTGGTGTACATGTTACACACTCCCTCTCACACACATTTACTGTAATGAGGCCAGTAAGAATTGTGTTAATGATTGTTTTGTTTGCCTGTAAATAGAATGCTTAAATATAGTTTACTAGTATGTTGAATCTGGGTTTAGTTTTTTCTGAGGGAAATACCAATGCTTGAAAAGCAGCAAAAGAATATGAGAAAAAAAAAAAAAAAGGGAGTCACAAGGAAAGAGTTCTAGCTGACATCAGCAGCAACAGTTCCTAAATTTTGAATGGCATAACAAAAAAATGGTAAAATCATTTAAAATTCTAGTCTAGAACACATGTGCCAGATTCTTAGAACGTACTCTTTCATGTTGGTTGCAATTGGTTTTTTGAAAAACTCTGTAAGGAATGTTTCAGTTTAATGACTCCACAAATGCAATGTGGTGTAACCATCAAGTAAAACGGTGTAATACGTATTTTTATTTTTTGTTACACCTTGAATACATGTAAGTGAACATATCTCATCATTTTCACTTTTTAAGTAACATCTTTACAAATATCATGAATTATTAATGGAGTCAAACTATTTTATACGTCATTTTACAACTTGAACCAAGCTTGTTGTGTCATAAAAAGATACAATTATCTGACAATTTAAAGTTTGAGTCTCCATGACAATTTAAATGTTATGCTTGTTTTTTTTCCTGCATGTTAGTTGCACCACATGACGACTTGGCAGACAAAAAGCCGTATGTTCATTTTTTTTTCTCTAAATGGACTTTAATTCAGCAATTAAAACATGTTCATCTTCATCATATATTTAAATGAATAGGTGTATTCATATAATTGCATGTATGAATAGCAATTCTATTTTACGTTTAGGATAACATGGTGTGAGTTAAGTTTAATTAGTGTTCTCACCTTGAAATTGAGTCAATGACTTGTAAAGTGTGAGGTTCAGAGACAGACAGCCATGAATTATTAATGGAGTCAAACTATTTTATGTCATTTTACAACTTGAACCAAGCTTGTTGTGTCATAAAACGATACAATTATCTGACAATTTAAAGTTTGAGTCTCCATGACAATTTAAATGTTATGCTTGTTTTTTTTTGTTGTTTTTTTTCCTGCATGTTAGTTGCACCACATGACGACTTGGCAGACAAAAAGCCGTATGTTCATTTTTTTTTCTCTAAATGGACTTTAATTCAGCAATTAAAACATGTTCATCTTCATCATATATTTAAATGAATAGGTGTATTCATATAATTGCATGTATGAATAGCAATTCTATTTTACGTTTAGGATAACATGGTGTGAGTTAAGTTTAATTAGTGTTCTCACCTTGAAATTGAGTCAATGACTTGTAAAGTGTGAGGTTCAGAGACAGACAGCCTGGGATATAAAATTCAAGCCATTGACATCTATAAAGAGAAACCAAATGAAGTAACACATTAATGAGTAACATTTACTGCTTTTGCAGTAAAAAGCACCTTCTCTCTTTTTACGCCAGAAGCAAAGGCAGTGTGCTGATCTGGGCATTACTCTGATCACATCTTCCTCTTTGTGCAAATCAACTACGCAATTCAAAGTTAACACAATGGCCTAGCAACCTCAAACCTCCCGTGTGCCAGATCAGATCACTCTTCTAAAACTTCCTCTTTAAAACAGGAACACTTGTGTTCACCAAAACCTAGCGTGCAGCAGAAAAGCAAAACCAGCACGAGCACATAAACGCCTCACAATTACTACAGAACTGAAATTATTCAGTATACACAAGCATCGTATCAGGACTCTATACAGCTAAGATTACATATATAGCCATTTAAAATGTAGTATCAGGATTACATAAAGTTCACACATAATAAAGTATTCGCATATTACAGAGTATTAGGAGTTTCACACGGAGCTGAACGAGTTAAAAGGCGAAAAGTAGTGACACTAAAGCGTTTACAACTCTGCAAACTCTAAAGAGATATATTAATGAGAGTGAAGGTAAAAGATAGATAGAGGTTGTTTAATTTCTACTCTCTTAATTCAGCCGAAAGGACGTCGTTAAACGCACCTCGAATGAACCGAAGAGAAGCGCTCGCAAACCGCAGCCGCAGAAATGTCCAAAACTCCGAACTGAGCGCAATAATCCTCCCCGAACAATTTAAGAGATGAGGAAGAGACTTTATAAGCAAATCACCCGCTTTTAATGTAATGGCTGAACTTGGACGAGCTCCACACAGCTTCGGCGTTTGGGATTAACTTCGGCGACCGTTCGTTTGTTTGCTCGCGAGCTAGAGTCGTTAGCAGGAGCGCGAGCAGCACGTCGACTACTTCAAAACACGAGAACGCGCACGTCGGACGGTTGACGCAGTCGTTGAGTTCTGAACAGAAATTAAATGAATATAAATACATTTGTGAATTCTGTTAAAATAAGTAAAAAATATATATATATTAAACTTCCTCTAGGAGGAACTTGGCGGCTCAGAAACACACTTCTCTCTCTCTCTCTCTTGTATACTAATGTATGAACACTAAAACGTATAATGCATTACAAATATCAACAGCATACCTACTTAATTCCAGGTTAATCTCAGCCGACTGTGATTGGTCCATCCTGACTAGCGCGGAGAAACATAACCGGTATCACATGATCTACAATCTTTCACATAAACAGCGATACTGAAAACTTTTATATCAGTTGAATTTTAAACATCGTGCCTTACCAACTTTGCCAGTCTTAAACGCATTCACATTTGACACATAGTAAAAAATATAATAACGAACTCAGAAAAAATAAATAAATCAGTTTTATTTTCTGCATATGCTGTCATCATTTATATTTTTCTCTCATATCTTTAATTTCCATCTTGATTAGCCTTATGACATCCCTAATAGTTCTTGAACCACATAAAGTGATAAAACGCATTGGCGAGAAGACAAAAGCACAAATATCAGTAGGATAAGTATTAGCAATGAATTTGACTATCTTTATTTTCATCTTCTGTGTGTGTGTGGGTGTGTAAATAACAACTTGTAACTATTAAAGTTGAAATATATATTAATATAGGCAACTATGAATGTTGCATATATTAGAAATGACCCATCAGAAGCAACGTCCATCCCAGAACTCGTTGCACAGACAGTACATGTTCTCTGATCTGAGAAAGAGAATTTAGATCAGATAGAATTCTAAGGCAGAAGACGGCGACCTCTGCTGAAATAAAACAAATTATGTGCATGGGATTGCGCATGAACTAAATGAAAACCCCAAGATTGCATAATAAATTGACTGTGGAGAACCTTGTTTTGTTACCTTTGCTCCAGTGACAGATGATCTTTTATCAAGCACTCAAGTTCATAATCACAGTAGAGTTCAGTATGTAAAGCAGTGAAACAACTGACTATCAATTCGATTCTAGCATTAATAGCCCATATATATATATAGTGTTGGGGAACGTTACTTTTAAAAGTAATGCATTACAATATTGCGTTACTCCATAAAAAAAGTAACTAATTACGTTACTTAGTTACTTTTTATGTACAGTAATGCGTTACGTTACTTTTTAAATCTGGACAGGGCTTGCTTGTTTGTTTATAAAATAAAAAAGTTCTATTTTTGGCGAATATAAAAGCCTTTTCACACCAAAAGTGAAATGAATAAGCCTCAGGCTGAAGGGAAAGTAAATTTACGTCTGTACAGTAGAATGCATAACTCGCGTTACTTGTAATGCGTTACCCCCAACACTGTGTGTGTGTATATATATATATATATATATATTAAAGCAAACCTGTTTCCTCGTTCACTTCCAACTAAAGCTTGTAGGAGACTCAAAGTCGCTACAGATTTAAATAAAAGTTTCATTCTTTCACACCACAGGCATGTTGCTCCAGTGTCAAAGCGTATCTATTTAGGTGCATTACTTTCACTGCAGGCCTACATGTAAAAGAAAAACATATCCAACGGTGGATCTTGCAAAAGACTTCCAGGTCATATTTCACCCCAAAACCCAATGGGCAAAAAATGTACTTTGCAGAACTCAATTTGCATCGAGACATTATTTTCATGAAAACTCAAAACACTCCAATATTGCTATTAATGTGAGGGAAAAAATTGAATGAAAAATCCTGATATGATTTCAAATGTAAATATTTACACATTCAGGCAGTATTTTGACAGATCCACAAAATGGATAAACATACTGTTGAAGTCGATGACTAATGTCAACTGCTCTGTTACCAACATTCTTCAAATACCTTCTTTTGTGTTCAACTGAAGAAAGAAACTCACACAGGTTTGGAACACGCAGAGAGCGACTATAAATGGTAACAATCTTCATTTTTTGGTGAATCACCCCCTAAACTGTCCCTAACGCTGTCTCCTTGCATGTAGATCATAACACCCCAAAGCCAGGGTCTCCTCTTCAAATCTTTTATTCTTTACATATGCAAAACAATCACTCATCACGTGTCTCCTATGTTGAGAATAAAGACTTCCCGTGTTAACCCAACAGAAATAAGACTTCGTGTCTTGCAATGACAAGTTCTGTTACCTTGTTCTTGAAGCTTGCGACACAACTCCGGCGTGAAACCAACTGCCAGGTCGAATTTTTGCAATTTTTTTTTATGTCCTTCAAATGACTCAAACACCATATAGCTTCACAGGACACAGGATAAATTCATCCCGTTATCCTATATCAACACATTCATTTCAAACACGAAGATGATACAATTTATTGCCATAAACAGCGTAGGAAAATGAAAAGAAAAACAAAAAGAAAAACAGCTGACCTCTATTATACAGTAAGAAAAAAAACGAACTTCCTCATTTATATCCAGTAAAAAGTGAAGAGAAGGATTTCCCATGAGGACTCTACACTCGATGAAACTACAGCAGCGCCTGGCGTCACCGGCGTGTCTGGAAATGTGTAAGCAGTTCATTTTTGTTCAATTAGCTTCATATGGAAAGGCAGTACTGATGCTGTTACGGATCATAGTTTCTACTATTGTTTTTCACGTGAAAAGAAATACACTGCCGTCAAGCTGTGAATGTCGCTGTAGACTGTAGACCCATGTGTCACCAACCAAACCTATCATGCATACCCTTCTAAATGAATGAAACATGTGGCACATTGTTCCCGAAAGCTCTGGATGAGCCAGGATTTGCTCAGGGTGGGAAAATCTTTCGTAAAGACAAGGCAAGAATTCAAAAACCTTTTCACTTTGAAATGGTTTAATTAAGAATCAAGCTCAACGTTTTAATCTTCAAATACAGTAAAGAAATCTAAAGAGCAAAATATAAAATGGACACGGCGGCAATTACGTCCGTGCGTCTACAAATTCGAAAAACACAAAAGATACTTTGGGAAGGGAAAGAGATGCTGAAGTCCTTAAACGCATTCAACCTGGAGATGCCATCCTCCAAGTTTTGGTTCTTTGAGGCGCGTGGGAGGAGCCAGCGAGGACAGGCAGAGGCGGAGTTAAGACTGTGCCCCTCCCCCTTTCTAGAGCCCCCACCTCCACTTGCTTTTTAAGCCAATCGGATGAGGGCTCGTTCAGATTCGAGAGAAGACCAGCACCTCGTGCCCCTGCCTGCGTGTCACTGAAGTCTTTGAAAGATTTTATGGTGATCAAAGCCAGTAGAATCCAGTATAGCCTTCCGGAATAATGCAGCCACACTGACACAGATACTAATTCTTTAGAGAACGGAAACATAAAACAAGAACAAGATGGTTACACAGGGTCCATTGTAGGAGTCGGTGAAATTTGCACATGAACATTCTGACAAAGCAATAGCAGAATCGATTCAACACAAGCGGGAAGATTGCGCTGGGTTGAAGATCTACTAAGTTCTCCGAAACCGAACACTGACTGTACAGCTGGACTACGTTGTGCTTTAACGCGCCAATTTACACGCACCGTGAGGACTAGGGAGAGGACAAGCACCACATGTACAATCCAGTGTGCATTCGAAGGTTTGCGTATACGTGAATCGGCTGAAATCGTGAGGGAGCTCGTGCCATTGCTGGAAATCACACCAAAGAGAAAAATCTTCATAGATGCAGTCCATCAAAAATCCAAAGAACAAAATACAAAACGATGGCAGTTCAAATCCAATAAACCTAATACTGCTTTTCGTGAACGCAATCATGAATGTCAACTGTCGAAACGCTAGCTAGCTGCCCCGCGAGAAAAGCGCACAAACCAAATCAGTGTCGTCATTATTCGCATGATAAAAGGGCTTGGCGTGTGCAGTTTAGTCTACAGCTATAAAACACAAACAAAAACATTTAAAATCAGTTTCCATTCCATTTAAGAGAGCAGCTCCAAAAAAAAAAAAAAAACCTTTCGGATCTCACCAAGGATGTGAAAGAACTTTCCCCTGACGAAAACTACAGTAAAGAGCAGGCACTAATTACAGGGAAGCAAAGGTGGACGTAAAACCATTGTTAAACAGTTTTGCCATGCATTCACGAGCTGCTCGTTGGTGTGTGCAAGTGTCATGACGATCGATCGATGTGGGTGTGGTCTTATTGTAGATTTTTTTTCCATTGAATAAATATACGGTATAGTCGCACGATCTGAATTCGCAGGGACTCCGTTCATCTCTAACAGGAAGGAATGACGACAGAGGCCTTATCGCATTCCCGTTGGCATGATACGTTTTTTCGTCGTCGTTTGTCGTCCCTGGACCTCACCCATCCCTCCCCGAATATCCCTTCCTTTCTTTCTCTCCTCCCTCCCTTCCTTGCTTCCTTTTGGAGCGCCGAGGGAGGCTGCAGTCTCTTAGTGTTTGTCTTTGGGAATTACCTCCTCCCTGGGTTTGGCACCCCCAAAGATGGCCGAGTTGGGGTTGGCCACTTGGTTAAGGGGAGCTGCCACTGTACGCGGCTTCAGCTGTAGCCTTGGTCTCTGCGCTCTTTCCTCTGCAGAAAAAACGAGAAATCGAGACATTAGATGTTATTGTAGAATTTATGCAAGTGTCAAACATAATTTAAAGTCAACGTGAAATGGTATCTGCAACCCTTTTTAGTCAATTTTAGTCAATTGGGAATTGAAAATATAATTCATTGAAATAATGAACTGTCCACATCCACAAAACCAACCCTCTACACACACCTTGGCAACAGAATCGCCATTGGCTAATAAATTTTTAATATATATGGCAGCTTTTTACAAAGATACATTCACATACGAAAGCACAACTACAAAAAATTATCAGCATTTCCTATATTAGAACTAATGTGCTGGTAGGGTTTCAATCAGTGTTTCTGTAAAACAACAACAATAATACTATTAAAATACTACTACTAACTAGGGCTGTCAAAAAAAAATTAGAATTTTGAATATTCGTCGAATTTAAAATAAAAATCCACATTC
>NW_015547727.1:557627-568244 GCF_001515605.1 Sinocyclocheilus anshuiensis
ATTTCACGCATTTTCTAGAGGGACATCTATCACCGTTGCACTCGCATGTAGCACAAAGGAGTCGCATGTTTAGAAAGCCATGTAACTTTAATGTAAGTTTAACTTTGAAAAAAAACAGACTTTATGGCGGGTTTTTTTCCCCCATCCCACTGCATCTCATGTTTTTAAATGAAAAATGTACTCCGTGTGATTGGCTTTCTGCCCTTTGTATTAAACTATGCATACATACATGATGCTGTTTTGTTTATAGTTGTTTAGGCAACTTAATTAATTACAATTGGTTTATAAACAGTATGCACTTTTCACAGATAGTCATGTTATCTTATGCTTTGAATAAACGTGCATTGGTAATATTTTGCTCGATGCGCCCTCTTGTGGCCTCAGAAGAGAAGCCAAAAGCTTTTCTTCACCCTAACTGAAATTATGCATTTTAAATTCGAATTTTTATAATATTTAAGTACAAAATTCGAATTTAGTTTTTCAGCCATTCTGACAGCCCTACTACTGATACTATATAACTATACAATGTAAAACAGGTCTAAGGTCTATCTAAGGTCAGTATAAGCTGCTCATGAATATTAACTACATTATCTGTGTCGCTCGAATTGATTCACTCAAATCAAAACGTGGATGGAAAGTTGAGCATTAGCCAATGAGATCGGAGTTTGAGAATTAGCTCCGCCCACTACCACAAGAACTGGCCGGCAGTGGCTTCTGATAGCTCTTAAAGACTAAATTCTGAACGAGCTCAGTTATTTTGAAAGGTATGTAAGACTCTATAAGGACGGAGTGAAACTTTTAAGTGCCCAGTCAGAGTGTTCAAGTGCAGGTGAATGAAAAACTTACAGCATACTTCGTTTTTGTATGCTTTCAGACAAGTGCGTAGCCTTTCATAGTATACTCCATTTGATAGCGTGCATGAACACAGGCGGTCGACTCATGAGCGCTAGAAAGCTCTATTTTTCTTTAGAAGTTGTAACCAATAAAAATATCTTTGTACTCTTGTAATCTAAAGCTGCAGCTCTCTCATAACCCACTCACACAAGCACTCAGCAGTGCGGCCGTCTGTTGTTGCTGCAGACTCTGACCATTTGTTGTTGTCCCGTCTCTTTAGTTTGGTTTTCTACTGTGAAACAACAGCCTGGACAAAGGCTGCCACCTTGTGGAACAACTGATTAGTGCAAAACAAATTCAATGTGCATGCACAACCTGCATGTACAGAGTATGCACGGTTACAAAAATTGGGCAGTGCATACTATTCTGGAGTTGAAATGTGTACTGTACGCCGACCCTCGTGTACACAAACAACGAAGTATACTTTGGGCTTAACTCAAACACTGGAAAGAGAAATCTATCAGTTTAGTAGCCAATGGCTAACATTAGACATTTAGTCGCCTATACTGGAACTTTTTCCGCATATGTGAGTGATTTACTTGCACTGAAGAGGTTTGAGCAAGAACGTGTATTGAGATTTCACGTTGACTTTGAAGCACATATATAAAGGTATCTTTTTTCAGCATGAATAAATGTGTGACACCGTCAGAGGGTTCTCTGAAGTCTGTCTGGCCTCCTCGAGGAGGTCCATCTCTGAAGCGTCCCATGCCTCCTCCACCCCCCCTTCTTTCGGCAGGGCGACCGCCTCCTCGACTCCTCCCACCCATGAAGTCCTCATCTCTAAATCCTGTGGAAAAAGGAAGCGTGTGAGTAACTGGTCCATCATTCTCCCACTCGACTGCAAAGTTGTACCAAAATACTGATCCAGGATTGGCTCTGGGCAATATATCATAGTGCTTAAGATTTGCAAGACAATATTAAGTCTGATCCCAGATCAGTGTTTATAGGCAACTTCAATTTGGGAGGAAATCTGACTGCAGACCAGCAGGGAGACTCTGCTGACAACATGACTGATGGCAATGAGATGGAGTCCCTGAGAGATCAATGTTCAAAAATTAACTTAAAATATATGAAAAAGGCAAAACATAAATATGCAAGATCGCTGCTGATAAAGTCCTGCGACTCTGTTTTAATGGAATATTCTGGGTTATTTTCAACAAGGTTTCAAGCACTATTTTGACTACTTCCTCAGTTTATAATAATGAATGAAAAACATTTACTGTAACAGGGTGAATGTCACAAAAATAAAGTAATGTCAATTATGTTTCACCCCAAAATCAATAATATGCAGCTACATTTGCATGTTGAAAAAGAAGGCAACGACTGTCCATTATGATTTTTCACCATTACATGAAAAAAACAAAAAGCAAATTCTACTTAATTTTATGTACACATCATGGGATTGTGTTTTGAACATATGCTGATTTTATTAACATTATTATTTTTAAATTAATGTGATGAGAATGACTTCCACTACTGCATAACTTCACAGTGCATACTCGGTGATGAAAATATCACATTAATAATGTCAATATTAGCAATAATAATAATTCCATTTATTTACGGTATTGTTATATTAATAATTTTTTTTTTTGTAATAGAAAAAAATCTTCACTGCCAATGAAGTAATGAAAATCTTGTCCTAAAACCTTTTCATTTTCTTCACATCCACCTTGCTTACTACGCTTTCACTGAGTATATTTATTGCAAACATGTTTTCTGTTCATTTTTACAAAGAGAGGAATGTCTGTGGTCATATAGCACAGATGTGTCTTCAGACTTTTTGCTAAAATTATTATCTAGAGCCAACACCCCAAGAGTTCGGGTTCTTGCCCAATTCACACTTCGCACCTCCTCCAGACTGGTCGTAGTCGTCTCTGGAGTCACGTCCCCCTCCTCTGGCCCCACGTGAGCCACCACGGCCTGAAAGGGACAGGGGCTGTTTAATAATAATAGGGGCAACAATTCAAAGCTGAGATCAGGGTGAAGGAAAGGGCCACCCACTGAACCAATCAGATCATCTGCCAACACTGCTAACAGGAAGACACCAGCTGGACAGGGAAGTTTAGCCTATAGGAAAGCACTCCGTTTGTTAGAGGGGAAGGAAGAGGAGCTAGAAAGGGGATTCTATTGAGGGATGAAAAAACAGAAAAGTACAAAAATAGCTGAAGATGAAATATGTACATGAACAATGACTGTGAGAAGCCAGGCTTAAAGGGATAGTTCACCCCAAAACATGAAAATTGTATCATCATTCACTCACCCTCAAGTTGTATGAGTTTCTTTCTTCTGCTAAACATAATTTTGAAGAATGTAGTAACCAAACAAGTTGATGGTCCCCATTGACCTCCATAGTATGGAAAACAAAACATCATTGAAGTCAATGGAGACCAGAAATTATTTGATTACCCACATAGCTGGAACAATTATCATTTTTGGGTGAACTATACCTTTAAGAAATGCTTTGTTTGCGTAGTATGAGCAGTGGATTAAATATTTACAGCTATATGCAATATAACCAAGCAGAACAGTTCAGAATAAGAGACAGAAGACACAAAAAGTTGACAGAGCACAAACTAATATTGAGCATTGCTTAGGGGTTGGCAGTAGGACCGAAATCTTAGTTACGGCAAATCACAAAGACATTCGACAAAAACGGTTTATATTGAACAACTACATGGTATTGCAATTTTTAGGGTAATTCAGTCAATTTATTGTTTTACTACATCATATTTTCTCTAAAATAAAATTAACTCAAATTAAGGTCTAATAACGGCTTGAACAAACAACAACCTCAAAACAGGAAATTAACATTATAACTTGAAAAATCTGATAAAGGAGATAAGTACATTGTAAAATACATGATATACACACCATCAAATGAATTGAAGTTGCTTAGCAATCGTGAACATTTACGGTTGCAACGAAACTGAAGTGTGAATGTGAGGTAGCTGTCGACTGTTGCCGGGCAGGTTTAAGTGGACTAAATGACGAGCGAAGTCTGGCATGCCTCGGAGAAAAGATGGTCTTTTTCACCTGAAGATCAAATTTGTCTTTTAATTGAATATAAAAAAAAAAAAAAAAAAAAAAGATTAACACCTCGAGTTGGAGTCTGTAACTGAATGAATTCTTAATTTACCATCTGACTCTATTAAATGCGAGTAATTACTTCCAGTAATGTCATGTTAAAGGTCACATATTTTACACCTTTCTGGAGTTTTATTTGGGGTTTTGATTTCCTTAAGAATATATATTTGCGGTATAAGTACCAAAAACCATCTCAATATATTTTTACAGCTCCTCTCTCAGGAGCTCTGCTGAGAACAGGTCGATTTTGGCCTGTCTAATTAATATTCATGAGCCTCTCTTCTGATTGGCCTGTTGTTTTCTGAGTGACGCACGGCCAGGTCAACCACAGGTAACTAGGGTCAGCGACGTCACTGCGCTAGCTGGAGGGAGCAAAACAAAGGGGAAACTGGAGGCCCATTCAAACCAGCGCAGGTTCGGCTACATAAGGAGCATAAAATATCATCTTGTTGTGATGTTGGGTGCCAGAATTGACGTAATACAGCCTCAAATTAGAAATTTGATCGCATATCTGCTGCCACTGCCAGACAAAAAAACGATGACAGCTGTGGTTAAACGCAATAAAACGAGTGGACTGGACAGAAACGATCGTCAAAAATGCTCACGTTTGCAGCGCACACTTCTTATCAGAAAAGGGTCAATAAAGTGTTGTCTTTTGTTGTTATGGGCGCGTCTACAGATTTCTTGCCATATGTCTATGTTTCTTGCATCTCACGACTATGTCGTGTATGAAATAATGTCTGTGTGCATGTGTGTAAAACAACAAACTGACGATTATGGTAGTTACATAGTGCCTAGACCTCAGTTATCATGAAAAAAGCCAGGAAATTTCAGTTTTGACAATATGGGACCTTTAAAAATCTTCAGAAAACAAAAACTTCATGCCTTCATCTCTGGAAAACCTGATACAACTGTAATGTAAAGAAAATCGGACGGCCCATCCCTAGCATTGCTCATTTCTGAGACTATAAAGACCACAAAATTTGAAAGGAAACAACTTACAACACAAGCAACATATATCAACAGACAAACTACTACTACACGACTAAAATGCGAGTAAACAGCACTAATAGAAGCACAAGATAAAAAAGATTGTGCTTATGAACGACAGTGATATTTTGATATATTGGCACACACACAGTACCTCTGTCGTCTTTCCGGAAGCCGAAGCCTCCGGCGCCACGTTCTTGCTTTCGGCCCTCCGCGATATCCACCCTCAAAGATCGGTCCCCTAGCAGCTGCGGAAGAAGTTCACACTTAACACACAATATATCAAACAGTACACTAGCGTTCAAAAGTTTGTGGTTGGTAAGATTGTTAAAGAGTTCTGAATGAAGACCCTTATGCTTGCCTATGCTGCATTTAATATGATTAAAAATACCGTAAAAACAATAGTAGTGGGAAATATAATTTTAAATAATTGTTCTATTTTAATGTATTTAAAAATGTATCCAGACTTTAGCATCACATGATCCTTCAGAAAACATAATATGCTGATTTGGTGCACAGGAAACATTCAGCATTCATCATTAATGTTGCAAACAGTTGTGCTGCTTCATATTTTTGTGGAGCTTTTGTTTTGATTCTTTGCTGAATAGAAAGTTCTGAAAAAGTTCTGGAAATCTTTTGTAACAATTAAAAAAAATCTTTGCCACTTCTGATCAATTTAATGTATCCTTGCTGAATAAAAGCATTAATTTCCTTAAAAAAAAACAATTAAAAAAAATCATCTTACGGACCCCAAACTTTTGAACTGCAGTGTATATTTTATTCTACTGTCAAGCTTTTCTACTGTACATGGGTCAAAGACGAAAAAGGGGTTAAGCATTAAAAACAATACTGCTTTAAATTGTTGTTTTTCACACATTTTTTTTTAAAGTTTTCTATTTCATGCATTTGTATTTTTGTTTTTCTGAGTAAGAAATAAATATCATACATTTTCCCGATTTACAGAAGACACCCACTAAAATGTCATTCAGTGTAACAATCTTGTCAGGCATATTTACAACAAAAATCAATTTATGACACATTAAAAAACTAATTACTTTCACCCCAAATACTAATTAGCTGTTATTTTACATTTTCTTTAAATGTGCCACTATCCTAGGTTTTGCCTATTTGTCAGTAAGAATTTTTTACTCATTTAAAACCCAATAAAATGTAATATGCTCACTTATTCTTTTATATATTTTAATATGTACAGGTCAGAATAAGCATGTTGTTTGAATTTTTACACAACTATAAGTGTTACACTGAATGACAATGGAACATTATTTCAACCAAATTTTGACATTTTTATTCTTCAAAAACTTATTTGAAACCTTAAATGTTTTATGGGCATAAAATCACTTTTGTAAATTTCTTTTGATGCGGACATCTTAACGTCTTTGACCCACATGTATTATGTTTTATGAATATTTCACTTTTATCAGCTATAAAAACAAATGTTAGTGTATAACCCCATCCATTATCTCTGCCTTAAAAAAAATGAATGAATAGAGTGTAATTAAGTGACTTACAGCGCCATCATACGTCAAAGCCTCTTTTAGAGATTCCAAGTCATCAAACTCTACATAACAGAAACCTGAAGCACGAAAACAAACATAATTGATCCTTCAGCAGATGCTTTTATTCACATTGACTTTTAAAACATTCATTCAAGTCATAGGTTTTTAATAGCATGTGGTTTCACGGAGATCAATCCCATGACCTTGGTTTTGCTTGAGCCACGGGAAGATAAACTAGCCACACATTTTGAGGTATGATTCATGTCTGCAGCACAAAGTTGAATGCTTCGGCGATTCCTGAACCCTGTATGAATAATAAGCAATGTTCCTTATTAATCATGCATTGTGTCTGGAGGAGCAGCCCACCTTTGAACTTGTCTGTCTCTTTGTCTCGCACTAGTCGAACGCTCCTGATGCTAAGGTCTTTGAAGATGGCATCTATGTCTCCTTGCACTGTGTTGAAGGGCAGGTTGCCGACGTACGCCGTGTAGGGCGGCTCAGTGGGAAGGTCCTTCTGCTTTCGGGGTCCGCCTGGGCCACCGCTGCCGCCGCCGCCTCGGGGTCTGTGGGCCCAAAAACAAACAACCTGATCAGCTCTACACCTCAACACGCAGGTAAAAGATTGATCTAGACGTGGGATTCCAGCAGGACTCAAACACAGCAAATAAAAGACGCATACTGACTAATAACGCCAACCATTACCACTCGGCTGGTTAATAGATGTCTGTGCTTTCGAACATCTACCATGCATCTCACCAATTGATCATTCTCACTTCTGATGGTTTTGCATCATACGTAACATCCCGAAAAAGCCTCACAAACACAATAGGCATGAGAGTCATGGCTGAGCCGCAGTGATGGATGGACGGACGCACTGGGAGTTTTCCCTTCTGAGTGTCTGAATCAGACGTGTGCTATATTAAGTGAGCTCACATTCATCTGTGGTACAAAAACCTTGCTTCTGATCAAGCGGCAACCTTCCGGTCTCTCTCTGGAAACCAACACGGAAGTGACTTAAACTGCAATTCATCGACTGGCCGCTAGAGACTGGCTCCAAAAGGGAGTCAATCCCATAGACCCCACAATGTTAAAATGCCCAACTTTACAGCAGAAAAAAATATATGTTTACAGCCTGGTACAAAAAGTGGTTTTGGTCTATATAGCTAATTTTGCCCTTCATGACAACTGTGAAGGGGGTGAATTTTTTTTATAACTCATTCGTTTAAATTATATTAAAGGGTTAGTCCATGTGACATCAGTGGCTCAACTTCAGTTTTGCGAAGCTACGAGAATACTTTTTGAGCACAAAGAAAACTAAAATAATTTATTTAACAACTCTTCTCCCCCGAGTTACATCTTCCGCCATTTTGGAGAGTACCCAAGAGCGTAATCGATGTAATCAGCGTTATTTATGCTCGGGGAGAAAGCGCATGCATGAACGTAATCTGCGTAATCAGCGCTGTTTACGCTTATGGGAAACCGTGCGTATGCATTGTGATACTCTCTAAAATGGCGGAAGACGTAACTCGGGGGAGAAGAATTGTTGAAAAAATTGTTATTTTTGTTTTCTTTGCACTCAAAAAGTAGTATCGTAGATTCGCAAAACTGAAGTTGAGCCACTGATGTCACATGGACTGTTTTACCGATGTCCTTACTACGTTTCTGGACCTGGGAATATTACAGTTTGCGTTGCAGTCTATGCAGGGTCTGAGAGCTCTCACATTTCATCAAAAATATCTTAATTTGTGTTCCGAAGATGAACGAAGGTCTTATGGGTTTGGAACGACATGAGGGTGAGAAATTAATGACAGAATTTTCATTTTTGTGTGAGCTATCCCTTTAAGCCTTAAAGTTCTGCATAATTAAGGGCGTGGCCACTTGAGTGACAGGTGGATTGCCGCTGCAGTCACCACCGTCGAGCTAGGTAGGCGTGGTTTCAGCAACCAGCTCCACCCACGCCCCACCTCTTTGCCCATTTTTGATTCTCCAATGCGCTGCCAAGATGGCGTCGGCCGGCTCCGCTCACTTTAGGTTTCAAAAATGCTCTTCGGAAACCTATGGGTGACGTCACCTAAATTATTCCTATAATCCTAGGCTAAATAGTCTTTGATCGTTAGTTTGACATGTTCACCGACAGCCGATTAATGGCCATTGTGATCGACGAAATTCTGGCAGTGTCAGAAGATTTGGCGCACAGTCCTGCAGTGTGACTTCTCCTACGACGAACGTCAAACTGTTTTCGTTTTTCAAGACAAGCCATGATCACAATTAATGCTAGAGATATCTTCTAACCGCATAAACTCCAGCGCTCTCGTCCTACACTTTCATATGGTTCATACGATTCGTTGCCTTTGCTATGATAAAAACTGGTTGCGCTGCTTTTTTCATGTGGGTGTGTAGTGCTCCTATACTATTCTTCTTAAATACACCGGCATTGCCGCCATTCATATACTTTTAATGATAGCCAACATTACAGCCCCACGTGCAATGCAGCTTGCAGTCACTGAACGTGTATGGGTTGATAAGGTAACACTCCGGACAAGTTTTCTTGCGTACACCCGGTTTTAACTGGCCTTAACTGTCGTACAGTCTGACATTAATGACAACTGAGATCCCACAGTGTGACATGATCATCATGTTCATACAGTCTGACAAGTACAATCCTAAAGGACTTTTAAAAAAATCGCACAGTGTGAGCCCGGTTTTAGGTGCATTATTGCTGCTTGGAGATGAAAAAACGCTTTTACACAGTTAAATTACAACTGAATAAATAATGCAGAAATTAGTGTTTCAATGCTTCAGTGTTTCAAAGTAATTTAATTTGTGTTTTAACATACATTTCAAGTCATATTAGTAAAACAGTTTGCCTTCAGTCATCAGAAGATGAAAGCGATATCTTTGCCATAGCATCCTTTCAGTGTTTAAGGGAATTTTGGCCTCAGTTCTGTTCAATGCTTTGAATCAATGGCATTGTTTTCTATGAAATGAAACGTCAGCTTCAGCTTTACCCAGATAATGCGTTGATCGTTGATTGAGCCTTACAATGTGGCATTCAAAGTTAAATTAATTTCAACACCATGTTTCATTCATGAATGAATCAGTGTTTTTATGCATATTAGTTGAATGAACTGACCGGTTTAATGATGACTACTAATAAAGATCATTCCTTGCCGCCACCTACTGGTGTAACAATGTAACTGCATTGACTGGCAGTCCTAGTGCTGATAATAGGGCTGCCACTAACGACTATTTTTATTTCGGTTAATCTATCGGCTAATTTATCGATTAATCGATTCATCTAAACGATTAATTTCCCACCAAAAATTTTTACATTTTAAAGAACATTTTATTAAACTTGCAACTTTGCCATTCAGTAGTGTACCGTAAAAAAGTATAGATGTAAACAAGCCATTGACGAAATGTAAACCTAAAAGAGTACAAATGTAAACAAACCTAATAAAAATGAAATAATTACAAAAGTCTGAGAAAGTCAGCATGTTCTTAATGTCAATATATCCACATGTTCTGGGCTTCTGTTCATTACAGCTGTTAGTGCAACTACAAAGGGGAATAAATATGTTTCAATTAACCCCAACAGTTGGGTTTTCACATTAAATAAATGCAATGTTTAGAGTCCACTAGAATCAAGTATTAAAATGTTATTATTAAAAGTTATTATTATTAAAAACGTTAAGTATTAGAAGTACTCTTAGAAATGTGTAAACAACAGATTCAAACAGACACCTACAGCATGAAAAAAATGAACAGGGACTTCAGTAGTGAAACTCCAAATGAAATCCAAATTTCTATGAAATCCTTTTTTAAAGCAAAAGTAAAGTGCAACATAGAGTGCAAGAAGCAAGTGTCCATCTCATAGTCCAAATCACTGAAATCAAAGTTCAGTATTATAGTGTAAGAATGACAACATGTCCACATGTTCTGGTCTACTAATAATAAAATATAATTAATACATTTTTGTGGTAATAAAAATTGATGTAGGTTAAGTGAACAATAGCCTTTAAATTTACTTAAAATACATATATAATAGCAATGATGCAATTAATTAGTTCAAATAAAGTATCAAAAGCAAGAAATCATATGGTTTTATTGAACAAAACTGTTAAAATAC
>NW_015547727.1:568512-592751 GCF_001515605.1 Sinocyclocheilus anshuiensis
CCTGCAGGGGGCGCCAACGGCCTGATGATTGTTTTTACACATTAATGTGCGATCTAAAACTTGTTTAATATTTACCAAGCATCATTTAATTCAAATGTCCACTTAATCTTTAATATTTGGCCATTTCTTTACGACAGAAATGTTATAGCCACTGTAATTTAATGAATATGTGGACATCAAAACGTGTAAACTCAAGAGTGAGGGTTTGAGCTTTTATTTTGAAACCGCGAGATAATGATGTATTCTCCTGTGTTTGCGTGGATTTATAAATGATTTACCTTACAAATCTGATGAAATGGCGCACGTTGCGTTCCCAGATGAACGTTATAATAAACCCAAACTCACAACAACATGCACAGATGGAGTTTGAGCCGCTCCACACATGTAAATGATAACAGTTCCTGTGGAACAGCATTTACTGTGAACGGAGCCGCTGTGTGACGTATGTACTTAACCTACACACCTACATCACATAATTATTTCATTAAATCGTAGCGTTTGTGCATTCACAGTTATGCTTAATTATAATTTTTAAGTGGGTTTAATATGTCATGCAGCCTTGGGAAACAGTCTAATAATGTGTTTTATGGATTCGCGTCCGTGGAATGTGCCACTTCCGGTATTTTGCCGGTTAGTCGACGCAGGCAAAATTAAGTCGAGGACTTTTTTAATCGAATAGTCGAATAGAATCGACGAATCGTGGCAGCCCTAGCTGATACTGCTGAAATATCAGCACGTTTGGAAAGCCTCTTTATATAGCAGCATAATAATAATAATAATAATGATGCGTTAATATCGTGATTGATCCACTCGAAATCACTGTCAGCTAAATTTCCTGACGAAGTTCCTGTGCAAACAAGCGCAAGTGATATTATTTCTGTTTGGCCGTACCTTCCTCTGTTAACAAACTTTCAGTTTTATTTACTTGAACAAGTATAAAATGAGAAGCAAACTAACGGACTATTACCTACATAATATCCTGACTTTGTCAGTAATTCAGCTGCAGCCCGATTTGGAAATCATCTGAAAAATAAGTACTTGCTTCATGTCTCTCATTAGAGGTCACTAATTTTGCAAGCGTATGGCTGTACTCCTTTTTTCTTGAATAGCTGTTTTAGGCATTGAACTCTACTGTACTATACATGTGATTGTTTCTATGTTTTCAATGAAAAATAAAACTTTGAAAATAAAACTGCATTAAGCAGATTACAGAGTAATGTTTTCTTTTTATGAATTCATTTTTAAATATTACAAACTCGTAAGTGATGGAAACCATGGAAACTTTAATTTAAATATAATATAGTTTGGTATAATGCAATTCTTATTTTCAGTCCACAGCCAAGTTTGATTTTTGGCCCTTCATAAGAAAAAGTTTGGGCACCTCTGGTTTAGACCCTGATGAGGTGCTAAGCACTTTTCCACATCAACGTTTTTATAAAATGTAGGTCTCTGAAACTAAAAATGAGCATTATATGTTGAAAAGTAGGGATGGGCAATACCCCTTATTTTGTTTTCGATACGATACCGATATTTTTCAAGGCAGTATCGTCGATATCGATACCGATTCGATACTTCTGCACTAAACTTTTAAATTATGAAATGTATTAAATTATTAAATTACTAAGAGTAAAATGGGTAATGAAAACCACTTAACTTTGTTTAAAATGCATTTTAACCCATTTAATCCCAATTTTTTCCCAGACATGAAAATATCCAAATGATGCGTCATTAGTAACCCTTTGAAATAATCAAATATTTTTTTTTTTTTGAAAAAGTGTGTGAAACATTTTATTTTATGGTCAGTCACAATTGTAACCGGTGGGATAATGTGTATACTGAATTAACATATTTCTGCAGTCATAAAATTTTTTATATATCTTAGCCCAGCTATTTTAAACTTACAACATTAATATTCTAACTTATTTGTAACATTTGAACTTTTGATTTAGTGCAATATTTTGTACTGCCATTAGGGACTGCCAGTGAATGGCTGTTGCATGCATTAAATGCAACCTTTTTATTCTGACAGTGTATGATTTCTATTAACATTACAGAATAGAACAGGATCAATATTATCGTTCAACGTTCAATTTAAATAATTGTAATTGCACAAACTATGTAGGCTACAATTTCAATTTGTTTATTGTGAAATAACTCAAACATTTATGTTTTTATTTCTGTTCTCTGATACGCATTGTTCAGGGCTGCCGTTCCCAAAAGCTTTAATGCTTACTTATGATACTTTTGGGAAACGCAGCCCTGTTTGAATGCACTGTCAGCAGTGAGTGAACGCTCTCTGTGATTCATTAGTTCTGTCTTGCAATATTTGCGTGTTCAGAAGAGCAGGAAAATAGTTATATCCTACACCATTACTCGCTAACAAAGGTTATTCGTCCAATTCAATGCATATTGTACGCATTATTATTATTATTATTATTTTTGTTAAATAAACAAAACCACTAGTAAATAAAGCGCACCTTAGTATCGATATTTTTTGTTTGAGTATCGATACTTTCGATACTTGCGTTAGTATCGATATATCGATACTTCGGATCGATACGCCCATCCCTATTGAAAAGGCTGTCTGTATATAACTGGCATGAGGATGTGCAATCACTTCTGTTAGTCTGCACACTGGACAGTTATGAGCTGATTCCGAGATTCTTAAAAATCACCAAATATCATATTGGCTTGGCCCACACATTGGTAACAAAGTGTGATAACTAAAAGTGCAAAATGCAGCAGCTACTGGACAGACGCAAAACGTGCCTTGGACAGAAATATTGTAGAACGCATCTGCTTAATTTATTTTCTGTCTGTAATAGCAGATCAAACCCCATGCAAAGCAAATCTTCTGCAGGGATCCAGTGTACTGGGGACATTCCTCTGGTGTCAGATGGAGGCCTGAGCCGAGCGTATAGCATGACATCTCTGCACGTCTGGTGTTTTCAGACCTGTGCTGTGCGCAGCAAATGATACATGACTGCTACTGGCACAGAAACATTCATCAAAAACCCACGTGACATCAAAACTGACATCAAGTGCTGTGTCGGGTTAGTGACCAGATGGAAATACCATGGTACACTGATACACAGGTGATAGGGCTGTGGGGTTGCCTGATATCAAAACACATAATCGCCTATTCAGAGCTCCACACTTGGAGCAATACAGAAATATCTGCTAAGTGTGTTACTTCTTTTCTCAACCTGGCAACTGTGCACACAGCTCAGTCTCCACTGTGGATAAAAGCGCTGGCTTTCTGAAAAATAAAAAAAAATATTTCAAGTCGGTGTTCATTTACGGGCCAGAGAGAGAGAGAAAAAATATATTTTATGTATGAATTACTTCTATCTTTCCTGCGTTTCTCTATTAGCAGTGAGGCTTCAAACGCAGTGCAAGTCTGTGTTTGCGCACAGTGCGATCTGTGTGCGATGACAGCACATTACTTTACAACACGTGTTTTTTTGCTCATTAGCAATAATGCATTATGGTCAGGGAAGCCTGAAGTGCAAAACAGGACTCGTTTAGCCAGGTTTCCACACCTCAAATAAGCACGCACTTTCTGTTTCTATATGCAATAAATGATAAATGCCACGCATGTCAGTGAGAGACAGCGCGCCTGTATGCAAATAAAGCCATCTGAAACATGTGCATGCCATCAGCTCGATCTGAGGGTCGGAAAACACAATAAACCCCGTTTATCATAGTGGATATTGACATGCGCTGCTGATCCGAGAACAGCGCGAGCTAAAAAAAAAAATATGCTGTATATGGACGTGATCATTTTCATCTGCGTGGCATTTCGCACGTCCAGAAAGATGGAAGTACCGCGGTATTTTTGTGGAATGAGAACAATTCCACTCATGAGCAGCAATGCAGTGGGGTTCAAAACAGCAGGGAAATATAGATGCGAGTCAAAGCCCTGATCGAGGCCCAGTGCAGACCGTGTTAAAACACGCCAACACGCTGCCGCACTGATCGTTCAAACCAATTCTGACAGCAATAACTATATTCAACAGAGACCAGCGAGCAGGAACGTTTTACATAACGTCTGCGGGCACTGCAATGCTGAGTCGGCCGTGAGACATGAAGCCCATGTGGGCTGAGTTTCGTGCCCGGCCTTCATTCATCACAGCGGGAGCGCGTCGCTGCTGCGTGGCCTACACCCGCTCGATCTCCCGCAAACCTGCGCTCACACCCGCAGCCTCCCGCCATACACGCTCAGACGCACGCTTCACCGCTCCTCTCATGCGGGCTTCCTTACCCTCTCCCCCCGCCGAAGCTCCCGTAAGCCCGATCCCGGTCATCGTAGTTATCGTAATCCGCCATTGACGAAGATGCTGTCCTGAGAAAGCAGCAGCAGTCTGAGGCTGAAGGACCCCAAAATATACGGCTGCGAGCTTTAGCTGTCCTCTGCGTGCCTGAGACGTGCCATTCGGAGGTTCATAAAATACATTTGAGTAATGATAGCGTAAACAGGTATAAAATAGCAGAATATGACGTATGTGTATTCGTTTTGTCATCTAGATCCAAATAAACATTTTTAATGTGAATAATGGACGGGTTTTCAATCGGGCAACAGCGAATAGACTCGACATGCGATCTTTAATGTGTTACCAGCTAAATCTTTTGGTGGAACATATGATAGGTGGGGATTCTGATTCAGAGTTTAGAATCTTTTAAAGGGGTCATATGACGTTGCTAAAAAATAACATTATTTTGTGTATTTGGTGTAATGAAATGTGTTTATGCGGTTTAAAGTTCAAAAAACACATTATTTTCCACATACTGTACATTATTGTTTCTCCTCTATGCCCCGCCTTTCTGAAACGCGTCGATTTTTACAAAGCTCATCGTCTGAAAAGCGAGGTGTGCTCTGATTGGCCAGCTATCCAGTGCGTTGTGATTGGCCGAATACCTCAAGCGTGTAAACGCATGGGTGCTGTCCAGTTCTGAAGTCTTTCCTTTGTATGTAAAAAGTTTTTGTCGTTGTCTTATGGTCACTTGTATTAAGATTATATCTATTTTGATGAATTTGCCTATTCGTTGGCAAAATATAAATTAAAACTACACTTCTGTTGAATATGGTGTGTCCCATAGCTGCTTTTATTTAAAAAAAAAAAACGACAGTTTCTTTATGAAGTAACTCTGACGTCATCAATATCATTTATTTTCTTAGCACCCCCACATATTGGTCTAGCCCCCCCCTTAGCACCGGTAGAGAAGAAATTCTGGCGCCGTGCCTGATTGTAGGCTACTCTCCCAGGATCAGGAAACAGTCCTCGTCCTCCGTAAAATGCATTGCACACATCTTAATATTTGGTTTGAACTGTTCTGGAACAGGGTTGTCAATACAACTTAACCACTTGTCACTGATAATGACTCCCTCACGCCCCCTCACGACTGGGAGGAAAATTACCACTGACTTTAGACACGAAAGTAAGGTAACAGCTTACTAGATCTGTTACACACCCCCACTTTCAGAAGAAGGCCTGACCTGGCCGTAGAACCTTTTCAAATTTTCTACATGGTAGGTCTCAACTTGCTTGGGATCGGTTGACATTTCAACTCTGTAATTTACATTATTCAACTGTTTTAAAACTTTGGCAGGCCCTTGCCACTTAGGAGCTAACTTGGCTGTAAACACATCCCCTGCACGAGACAACGGGTGAGTACGAACCCAGACAAGTTCCCATTCTTGGAAAGTCTCTTGCCGTCTCTTACGGTTGTAGTATCTCTGTTGTCTACTCTGGGCTCTCATGACATTCTCTGTCACTCTCTCCAAGACCGATTGCTGGTGTTCAATAACTTCATATGCAGACTGGTCAGGGTCAGGAAAACGATATTGGAATAATTCCAGGGGTCCTTTCAACTTGCGTCCTAGAGCAATCTCTGCTGGAGTATATTTGGTACTCTCCTGCCAAGATGAATTGATTGCAAACCTGAACTCATGGATCCACTGGTCCCAATTCCGATGATTGTCCTTAACATATGATGCAATCATGACCTTAAGCGTTCTATTCACCCTTACTGTCAAGTTAGTCTGCGGGTGGTATGCAGTGGTGAGTTTTTGAATTGCACCCCATTGTCTGCAGGTAGCATTCAAAAGTTGAGATGTAAACTGCGGTCCCTGGTCTGACACCAAATAAGTAGGTACCCCCCATCGAGTAAAGATCTCCTTGATAAGAATGTTAGTTATCAAAGGCGTTTTAGCTGACCGCAAATGGAAGACCTCAACCCACTCGCTACAGTAATCCACAGTAACCAACAAATACTCGTTCAGCTTCATGCTCCTTGGAAACGGACCCATAAGATCAACGCCAACCATGTATCCAGGTTCTTTCACAGGAGTAGATTGAAGGGTTCCAGAAAGTTTGGATATGCGCGGCTTGTATTGCTGACAAACTTGGCACCGTTTGCAGTAATCCCATACATCGTGTTGAATTTCTGGCCAATACACCACGTTGAACAATCGACGTAATGTTTTCATGCGCCCAAGATGCCCACTCAAAGGATTATCCTGGGCAAACTGGAGAAATTGCTGCCGTAGATCTTTTGGGATGACTACCTGCAAAGTATGGCCCTTTTGACCATCTGGAATAGATCTAAACAGAAAGTTGTTTTGATCAACATAGTGGATCCGTTGGGGGTCGATAGGGTTGAGCTTCGCTTCATCCCACAAAAGCTGCAATGATTGGTCACTTTTCTGGCTTCGACCAAGTTCTTCCCAGTTAATTGGTAAATCTCCATTCACATCTTTTGCTTGGCATACTGCAACACAACTGAGTGGCTCTTCTCCAGGCATTGCACGGGACAGTGAATCAGGCACTACATTACATCTCCCTCTCCGATAACTCACAGTAAAGTCAAACCCCTGGAGTCTAATAGCCCACCTAGTAAGTCTTGATGTTGGGCGAGGATGATTAAAAACCCAAGTGAGAGCGGCATGATCTGTAATTAACACAAAAGGTCTGCCTTCCAGGTACTGTCGCCATTTCTCAACCGCCCAGACCACAGCAAGGCATTCTTTTTCTGACACTGCATATGATTTTTCTGCTCCTTGAAGCAGCCGGGAGGCGTAGGCAATGACGTGTTCTCCCCTCTCTGACTCCTGAGTTAGTACAGCTCCTAGTCCAAGGTCACTCGCATCAGTCTGCACCTTGAACGGTTTACTTGAGTCTGGGGGCACGAGAACCGGAGCCTTTTGCAGGGCATCTTTCAAATCCTCTAGAGAATGTTGGCACTCTTCAGACCAGTTCCATGGTACATCCTTCTTCTTAAGTGCATGGAGTGGAGCAGCACGTTCTGAAAAATACGGAATAAAGCGATGATACCACCCAGCAAGACCTAAGAATCACTCAACTTCTTTAACATTTTTGGGGGTAGGAAAATTCCTAACAGTATTCACTTTGGAATCCTCTGTCTTGATCCCTTCTTCTGAAATGACGTGTCCTAGAAAAGTCAGTGATTTTCTTATCAATTTACACTTTTTAAGATTAAGTGTCAAGCCGGCTGATTCCAATGCAGCAAACACCTTCTTCAGATCTTGGTAGTGTTGTTGAATGTCTCTGGAGTATACGACAATGTCGTCAATGTACACAAAACAGCACTTGCCTATCAGATCTTGCAGAACTTTATTCATCAGCCTTTGGAACGTTGCTCCAGCATTTTTTAACCCAAACGGTAGACGAACAAACTCATACTGGTTGTGCTTGGTGACAAAAGCAGTTTTCTGGATACTACTCTCGTCCATCGCCACTTGCCAGTATCCACTCTTGAGGTCTAGGGTGCTGAATACCGTAGCTCCGTAAACAGACTCCAAGATATCTTGTATCTGAGGCATTGGAAAGCCATCCAGTGGAGTTTTAGCATTCAGTGCACGATAATCCACACAGAAACGCATTCCTCCGTCCTTCTTGGGTACTAACACTACTGGAGCAGCCCATGGGGATGTAGATGGCCGTATTATACCTTTACTCAGCATGGCTTTGACTTCTTCATTAATGAAATTTTGCTTATTGACTGGAACAGGATAGGCTCTTTTACGTACTGGGATAGAGTCGCTAGTTATGATCTGGTGCTTAATGATAGGTGTTTGGCCCAACAAATCCGTACAGACAGTCGGCCAGTTCAGCAGCAATCCTTCTAAACGCCTCTTCTCTGTTCTGGAAGCATCAGCGAGATCTACCAAATCCTTGATAACACCTACGATATCTGTGGATACTTGCACTATTGGCAGTGCACAGTATATGTTAACTGAGGGTGCCTGATCAAAGCAAGAGAAAGAGTGTAATGCTTCCTTCTGTCCAGGCAATGAATACGTGGAGGTGTCAAAATCCAACTTGACTCTACATGACCCAAGGAACTCAAGGCCTAAAATGAGCGGAAAAGCCAAGTCCTCATCTTTCATGATGAACAGTCGCAATGGGTTTGTGCATCCTTGCAGGGTACACTCCCAGGTTACTTCACCTAGTGCCCTCTGGATATGGCCATTGGCCAGGGCAAATGTCTGTCCTGGCCAATGGCCATATCCAGAGGGCACTAGGTGAAGTAACCTGGGAGTGTACCCTGCAAGGATGCACAAACCCATTGCGACTGTTCATCATGAAAGATGAGGACTTGGCGCTTCCGCTCATTTTAGGCCTTGAGTTCCTTGGGTCATGTAGAGTCAAGTTGGATTTTGACACCTCCACGTATTCATTGCCTGGACAGAAGGAAGCATTACACTCTTTCCTAAAAGATCTTTCTGCTTGCCGTTGCTTCCAGAAAGCCCTTTCCTCAGAAATATCCCGCTCCACCAACGTTCCTGTACGCACCAGATCATCAAAAGTAGTTGCTGTTCCTCTTAAAATGCTTGCAAGTCGGGGATTACAGTTTCTCAAGGTAGCCTGCAGAATCTCCTTTTCAGTCATTGTTGGTTTAAGCCTAAGACATAAAGCTCGGTACTGGAAAGCAAATGTTCGAATATCCTCATCAATCCCTTGTTTTCTCTCTCGTATCCTCCTTTCCGCTTCAACCTCGTGATCATCGGGTAGGAAGGACCGCAAAAAGACAGCCTTGAACTGACTCCATGTTCTAACGTTCTTTTTCGGCCACCCACCAATCTTTGGCTGTATGTGTCAGCACAGATGGTAATATTGCTAGTATCTCAGCATCACTCATTGGACGTACAGCTAAGTACTCTGCACACTTCTCCAGATAAGCTATTGGGTCTTCATCTACTGCACTACAAAACTTAGGGAATTCCATTTTTACAGCCATTTTGTAAGGCAACTGGTGTAGCACGGGAGGCAATTGTGCATCTGACATTGATGTAATAGTAGGCGTAGAAGCAGCTCCAGGCATAAGACACATCAAGGACTTGAGATGGTTGTCCCTCCTTTTCATACAATCCATCACAGCTTTTCCCATCTCTTGCAATTGGTCTTCTAGAGATTTCTTCAGGAGTCTAGTTTGCTTTTCTACAAAGTCAGTAAGCTTCTCCTCCAACTCTGTCAGACTTTGGGTGTCAGGTGATGACTGGGTGGACATTTGCTTTGCTAAATTTTGCATCTGTCCCTCTACAGCAGTCAAACGACGGTCATACTGCTGAAAATGATTATGAATATGTCTTTCCACTCCCTGGACACGTTCCACACCCTCTTTCTCCATCTTGTCCATTCTGAGTGCAAGTTGACCCACCTTGGTTGCAATGGTCAGACTGATCAAACTTTCCTCAGCTTCATCCAGTGGTAGTGGAGGTGGTAGACAACTTGAGTCATTATCCTCTTCTGGAACAGTCAACCCTCCTTCTGGTTCTATATAAAAACTGCTGAAGGAATGTATTAGCTCTTGAACTGGCTCACGCCGGGTCGTGAAAGGTTCAGAACTATAATCTGATTCCATTTTGGGGATAGACTCAGTGTTGTCTCATGCAGGAGCTTCCGCCAAGACTTATACTACAAAAGATAAATCAGCTATCAATTATAAATGCTTCCACAAATTGTAACCTACCACTTGGGTGAACAAATGGGGAAAAGATTGGTGTTACACATAGATATATTGGAAAGACATAGCATATAATTGATTAAAAAAACATGCATTCAATTCACTCTTCAGGAAATTGCTAAAGTGGTGATCACGGTCCCTGTTCAGGCGCCAAATTATGTAACAGTCACCAACATCAAATGTCAGACAACTTAAATGAAGGGGGATCAATCACCTTTGAATAGCATACTATATTTCCTTTAGGAGCACACAACTACAACATCAAATACCATACACGTCTAAACCATATATTGTGCAACAGCGCTGTCGGTCTGTCCCTATTTAGAGGCAAAACCTTTTAAATGTCCATTCACATTAAAGTTCTGAATAACCACAAATGTCCTTGGTTCATCACAGTATTGTAGATGTTTAGGATGTTAAAAGGATAAAGTCCAAAATCATCCACAGTGATAATCCAGAGTAGAGTAGAGAGCAATTCAGACGAAATTCCAAGGTTGAAGTAAATAGTAAATCAAAAACATCTACCAGTTGAGTTGAAATGCCCTCAAAATTAAGTGGATACACAAACCCTATTGAGATGTAGAACACGAATGTACCTCAATAAGGGTTTGAGTAAGCATGGGGAGAGCAAACACTCCCAGCTCACAAGTGTCCTTCCTCAAACTTCCCACTTCTCTTATTCGCTGATCTAGAGAAACTTCACTGATAATGACTCCCTCACACCCCCTCATGACTGGGAGGAAAATTACCACTGACTTTAAACACGAAAGTAAGGTAACAGCTTACTATATCTGTTACACACTGATTTCTAGTTGTGTCCTCTTTTGGAAGACCAAACAAAGTAGTTTCGCGTTCACAACAAAACACACAGCGTCTTCACGACATGGCGGTCACCAAAACGATTCATTTATAGACGAGTGCTTGCGATAGGTGTGTGAATCTTTGAGTAGCCAGTGAATCGATTTGATTCACGATTCATAGGTGTTCGATTCGATTCAGGAAAGATTTTGAAATGAGTAGTTACATTTTAAAAATGTTAGTCGCACGTCTAACCAAAACGTTTCAGACAAAATGTTCCATGGACGATGTATAAATAATATTTTTTGCTAACATTTTGAGAACATTAGGCCTATTAAAGACCTCATAACTTTGAACAATCATTCTATTAATGTTACTGGAATAATGTTTGTCCAGTATTTTGAGAACCTTGCCACAATGTTATCTACAGTTGAACATTTCCTGTAAGCTGGGAAACATCCCTGTGTTTGAAGACAGAAATTAGAAGACGGAAATACAAGTTCTTTTTTTTGTTTTGTTTTTTTTTGAGCTAGGTAAAATCAGATCATTTCAGATATGTAAACTCAGCTTTAAATTTTCTGTTATCACATCTGTTACATCAAGACGCTATGCACCATATGACTAGTAAGTCAAACCTCAAATCAAAGTCATTGTTGTTCTACCAACTTCATTGATAGTAGCGCATGTGTAGTCCATTCGATAGAGACTGTGTCTGTTCCCGAATAATAATGAGCTCAAATAATACATCTATTAGGCTATAGGATCTAGAAAAAATCTGATCGTGATTAAACCAGAAAATCACAAATTAAGTGAACAACAATTATTTCTAAAGCTCGGGCTCCTAAACCTTAGATCACTCACACCTAAGGTGATTATTGTAAGCGAAATGATCACAGATAATAGTTTTGATGTACTCTGCTTGACTGAAACCTGGCTTAAACCAAATTATTATTTTGGTCTAAATGAGTCTACTCCTCCAGGCTACTGTTATAAGCATGAGCCCCGTCTGATTGGTCGTGGTGGCAGTGTCGCAACAATATATAGAGATATTCTTAATGCTACTCAGAAAACAGGACACAGGTTTAACTCATTTGAAGTGCTTATGCTAAATATTATGCTAACAGATAGAAGAAAAAAAATCTAAACTATCTTTCGTTTTGGCTAATGTGTATAGACCTCAGGGCCCAATGTTGATTTTCTAAAAGAGTTTGCAGATTTTCTCTCAGACCTACTGGTCAGTGTTGATAAAGCGTTGATTGTCGGAGATTTTGAACGAGCTCTTATTGCATTACAGTCCTTCACGTCCGCTGCGTTCTCAAAACTCTGGCCATTTGATAATACCTAGAATATCAAAATCAACTGCGGGCGGCAGATCCGTTTCCTATTTAGCGCCCAAACTCTGGAATAACCTACCTAACACTGTCCGGGAGGCAGACACACTCTGTCAGTTTAAATGTAGATTAAAGACCCATCTCTTTAACCTGGCTTACACATAACGGACTAACACATTTCTAATATTCAAATCCGTTAAAGGATTTTTAGGCTGCACTAATTAGGTCAACCGGAACCGGGAACACTTTCCATAACACCCGATGTACTTGCTACATCGTTAGAAGAATGGCATCTACGCTAATATTAGTCTGTTTCTCTCTTATTCCGAGGTCACCGTAGCCACCAGATCCAGTCCGTATCCAGACCAGATGGTGGATCAGCACCTAGAGAGGACTTCTACAGCCCTGAATGTCAGCGGAGATCAGGACAACTAGATGAGCCCCAGAGACAGATCCCCAGTGAAGACCTTGTCTCCTAGACGGCCACCGGGACAAGACCACAGGAACCAGATGAGTCCTCTGCACAATCTGACTTTGCTGCAGCCGGGAATTGAACTGCTGGTTCATCTGGCCAGAGGAGAACTGGCCCCCCGACTGAGCCTGGTTTCTCCCAAGGTTTTTTCTCCATTCTGTCGCCGATGGAGTTTTGGTTCCTTGCCACTGTCGCCTCTGGCTTGCTTAGTTGGGTACTTTATTGCACAGACACTATTTAAACTGAACTGACATGATGATGTGACTGAGACTGGATGATGACATCACTGAATTCAATGATGAACTGCCTTTAATGCAAAACGACAATAGTAAACACTCAATTTTCAGTTAATGACGCACTATTTTCCTATGTAATGCTGTAAAGTTTCTTTGAGACAATCTGTATTGTTAAAAGCGCTATACAAATAAAGGTGACTTGACTTGACTATGTTGGAAAAGGAAAATGAGGAGAGATGCAAGGCTTTTACTCCGAAAACACCCATCCAGGGTTTTGCAAGGATTGGTTCAATATGCTGGAGGAGTAACTCGGTATAACTCATCAGTTCCATAAATGTAAATACCTCAGGATTGTTGTTAGTGATTCTGATTTCTGATTGACATTTTCGTCTGCTTGCTTACTGGATGTATTTTATACTGTATAGCACTGATTTAACAACATACCAAACCTGTTACAAATTTAATGGCTACTTTTATTATATACATATGTTGTTTCTTGAAATACTACAAATGTAAAAAATATAACACAGCAAAATATGATTTTAAATAAAGGTAATTGATGAGACCTGTCTCTTTTTGTCATTTAGGCAGAGGTGTGTGTGTGTGTGTATATAGCCTATATAATAAATATACAACATACACCTAGTAATAAGTGCCTCTCTCATAAATAAATATATATAAATGTGTTTGTGTGCATATCTTTCATTATTTCACACAAACACTGATGTACACGTGCATTCATACTTAAACATTCAGCTGGAATTTAACGTTTAGCCAAATTATCTTTTTTCTTTGTTTATATTTGATAAACCGTTTCAATCAAATAATATACAATACTGGCCTTTATACTTATTTAAATAAGTATGAAAAATTATTATAAATTTATATAATTTATATATTTATATAACGCTGGCAGCCTCCTCCGATTTCCGGTTTTTAGCGACAGCTGCCGTCCGGTTTTAGTGGCAGGTTAAAATTAAACACATTGCAGTTTCGAATGATCCGTATGTCCAAAGATGACGGAATATTTTTTTGTTGTTTGTTTCCGCTGTTCGATTGCGCCGGCGCCTCACGCACACACAGCATTGCAAACGTTGCAGCCTGTTTATTACCGCTGTTCGATCGCGCCGGCGCCTCACGCACACACACACAGCATTGCAAACGTTGCAGCCTGTTCATTATCAGAATAAAATACAGTCAACCAAACATATAGATACACTGTTTAATTTAAATAGTGCGTACTGCGTAGTTACAATCCGTGCCGTTCAGCCTGAGCTCAGGCCAAACACAAATTTGCTCATTTACATTTACATTTACACAATCATTTAGCAGACGCTTTTATCCAAAGCGACTTACAAATGAGGACAATAAAAGCAGTCAAAACTAACAAAAGAGCAACAATATATAAGTGCAAATGACAATACATTACAACTACAACATTACTTGCATAAAAGCTAATAAAGCAACTCTGCTTTCATATGATTATTAATTCGATAATGAAAACAAAAATGCCGCAATGAGTATGTTTGGCTCAGTGATTGATGATATTGTAGCTTTGCTAAACATCACACGCTAGCTGAAAACATTACAAAACAATCACTGCAAACGCACAGTATTGTGTCTCGCGCGAAAATGAAGCGAATCAAACTAATTTTACATCTTCTGTTAAATGTACAGTTTCTGCTAAATAAACGTACTCATGTGCTCATGTGAAGAGGATGTTTTTTAAGCACGTTAAGTAAGCCTGGTTTACATTATAAATAATAGTTTTGCATTCAAATACATCGCAAATATGGACACATTTAATTGGATTAATGCCACGCCGAATGAGAGAGGTAGACTGCGCGAGAACGCCATTTGCTTTCAGTTTCGCATTGAATTAGCCAGTCTAATTCATTTTGGCTTGACACACACACACATTATTAATTCATCATTAGACATTATTTTAATGTTGAATTCATGAATGTTTGCAGTCACGTGATACTGATGACGCGCGAAATTCAGATGGAGGGCAGGAATTGAAAAGCAGAATGGATGAGATGGAGGAAAGTCCATACTGGTTTAGACACTATTACAAGAGAAAGGTATAAACAGAAAATCACAACATATGTTGGACATGATCCTTATGTTATGAAGAGGAGCGATTTTTCAACTAAATTGAAATACTTGCCTGCCTTCGAGGCGGTGGATATAGGCTAAGCAATTGCCTACCTGAACTAACCCTGATTGCAAACAAGCTATTTCGAAAGTGAATCCCGCATTTATATGAAGGATGCGGGATATATGTCACTCCTGAAACTTTGCTGCATGTACAGGGTATGTGGCCGCTGGTCCTGTTAAGCCAAGTTCACACTACATGACTTTAAACATCGGCAGATCGCTGTGCTGTTCAGACTACATGACTTGATTGTCTGTCTTTAAGTCGTGGTGTTCACACTACGTGACTCTATGTAAATGATCCGCAACCGGGGGTTACACACTACACAAGCTGACAACAACTCTGTTACCCAACAACTCTACAAACCACGATTTGTCACGAAAACACACGAGAATTGGAATGGGAATGACGCGAAACAACATGTGAAACAGGAGTTGTTTATTTTAAAATGGATGTCGGGAAGAAATTAGCGCTGCAAGCTGTTTGCTCGATGAAAACATTTGCTCCATTTATTGTCCAAACTTTTCTTTAAGCCATGTTGCTGCTGTTGTTTTTCTTCCCCGGTGACCTCAACCCATGCCTTGCTCTCTCATTGGTTGTAGCTCGTCACAACTCTGTCACCACGTGATGTTGAGTCGGCCGACCGGTACAGATATTTGGCATGCTAGATATTTGTTTGCCATCAGCGACGCGTCAGTGAGCCTCTTTGATGCATCGTTGTATAGTTCACACATAAAGATTGCCGAACGCCGATCACCCGCTGATTTTCCCCCGACCACAGCCTGAGCTGTCGGCGAGCTCGTTAACTTGCAAATCGGGCTTAAATCTGGTTTACAATCCTGTAGTGTGAATTTAGCATTAGCAGCACATAAAACAAAATGTCGTGGCCTAATGGTTAGAGTGTCTGCCTTGTAACCCAAAGGTTGTGAGTTCGAGTCTCAGGTCTGGCAGGGATTGTAGGTGGGGTGAGTGAATGTACAGCGCTCTCTACCACCTTCAATACCATGACTGAGGTGCCCTTGAGCAAGGCACCGAACCCCCAACTGCTCCCTGGGCGCCACAGCATAAATGGCTGCCCACTGCTCTGAGTGTGTGTTCACTGCTGTGTGTGTGCACTAAGGATGGGTTAAATGCAGAGCACTAATTCCTAGTATGGGTAACCATACTTGGCCACATGTCACGCCACTTTTTAAATTTTTTTTTTACTTTTATTCAAATTCTGAATTGATTATAGCCTAGAAAGCTAGCAAATAGCAGTTCCATGTAATCAGATAAAAAGCTGTCACTCACTTCAATTTATCGCAATCTCACAATGTTCCGTTATAACCAATGAAGCTATAAACTGCACATGTACTATCTTATTTACATCGTGTCTCTAGAAGCTTGCGTTCTGCAAGTGAACGTCACTTTATTGTGCCATCCCAAAGAGGCACAAAATCACTTTCACAGACTTTTAAATTAAATGTTCCCTCCTGGTGGAATGACCTGCCCAACTCAATCCGAGCAGCTGAGTCCTTAGCCATCTTCAAGGATCGGCTAAAAATGCATCTCTTCCATCTTTATTTGACCCTCTAACTGTAGCACTCTCTTTTCTAATTCTATTCTTAAAAAAAAAAAACTTGCCCCTTTTTGACTTGCACTCTATTCATTTACTAACTGCTTGTTTTCTTAAAAAAAAAACTAGCTTCTCTTATCTTTTTGTATTCTATTTGTTTTCTTTTAATTTATTATACAATTAACAAAAGCAAAAAAGGCCTCTAACACTAGCTTGCTCTATTCTTTTCCTATTCTATTTATTTATTATATAATAAAAAAAAAAATCCCTTGCTACATGTACTGCGTTAAAGGCACAATATGTAAGATTTTTTTATTAAAATATCCAAAAACCACTAGAATAGTGTTATATATTTTGCTGACTTGTGTACTTACATTATCTCAAATGTTTCGAAGAATGTTTAAATCCAGAGAAATAAGCAATTTTAACTAGTGACACGGAGCGTGTCATATAGTGTCCCCTGCCGATGACGTCATAACCCCTCAATTTCCGGTTTTGTTTTGTAGAAAACATGGAAACACCAAAGACGCTTTAATATGTTGTGCGTTTTATTAGACTGGTGACGACCGCACAGAGTAGCATTATAACAGAACTTTCAAATGTATCATAAAACAGAGCTGCTTTACCCCACATACGCACGACCGGAAGAAGCGGAAGCGGTCGACTGTGGCATAATAAAAGCTCCGCTGCTTTCGAGCCGTGTGTCGCGCTCGTTCAGCGCCTCGTTTCGGCAGAACATAGGCATTTTGAGTTTCTGCTAGTGATTCCTATATAGAAAAATCACTTCCTGCCCTTCAGGTGCATTTCGCGCCACAGCAATGACGTCATGTGCAAACAACCTATTCCAAGAGTTTTTGAACGTTGACGCGGAACACATAAAGCGCGAAATTCCCCTGCGCACTCTGTGGCGAGTAAGGAGTACAGTGTTACCAGCAGTGTTTATCGTGTGTTTACAGTTGTCGATGGCGTTTTTTCATGTATTGATTATGGGACTGTGAGTATCGCGAGTGTGTGGCGGCGTTTCTGCTAGTGATTCCTATATAGAAAAATCACTTCCTGCCCTTCAGGTGCATTTCGCGCCACAGCAATGACGTCATGTGCAAACAACCTATTCCAAGAGTTTTTGAACGTTGACGCGGAACACATAAAGCGCGAAATTCCCCTGCGCACTCTGTGGCGAGTAAGGAGTACAGTGTTACCAGCAGTGTTTATCGTGTGTTTACAGTTGTCAATGGCGTTTTTTCATGTATTGATTATGGGACTGTGAGTATCGCGAGTGTGTGGTGGTGTAATGACGTCATCACGCCGGATCTGGGTCAGCGCCGGTGCCGCCACACGCTCGCGTCATGATACTGTCGTGAACGCGAGTCCACAAGTGACGCAGTAGAAACAAAAATGTGGAATAAAGTCGTTATTTTTGTTTTCGTTGCGCAAAAAAGTATTCTCGTAGCTTCGTAACTTCAACATGATTTCTGGATTGCTTCGGCTGTGGGGATGAAGACCACAACTCCCATGATTCCACACTCAGTCACAGCGTCATCAAACTACGCCTTTGTTTCTTTGTTTGTTTTGAACACGCCCTCTAGCGGCGAAAATTACATATTGTGCCTTTAAGCTAACTGAGACTTGTTATAACACTTGCATATTATTGCTCTCTTGTTGATTTTGATTGCCACCATTGTCCTCATTTGTAAGTCGCTTTGGATAAAAGCATCTGCTAAATGACTAAATGTAAATGTCTACATGTGGTGTTTGGCATTGAGTGAATTCTGACTGTCTCATGCTGAATGCATGAGAGTTGTCAGCCCTGTATCTATTTATATATATCTTAATATATTATTCTATCTTATATTAACCATTTGCAAACATTATTATCTGACTCGGCTCCTCCCGACCGCAAACGCAGGTTTACAAGCCACTTTTTCCTGCGTTTTTCAGTCAATTTATTGCCTTTTCCCCCATTATGACTAACACATTCTCGTACACGATAAAGGCTCCTAGTGGTTTCTCGGTTTGATGGATTTGAGCATCCATAAACAACGCAGAACATAGGCATTTTGAGTTTCTGCTAGTGATTCCTATATAGAAACAAGCTTTTGGTTGATATTCCTCTCTTTAGATCAGACTTCTATTATAGGACATCATCTGTAGGAGGACAGTGATCATCAGGAGCCTCCATGTCGTGCCCACTGCCGAGGACCAGCAAATGGAGGACGACCAGCCTCAGCATCAGGATGGTCCTGTCAGTCCGCCAGCAGGTGCGAGTACATCACATCTGCTGCTAAGACAGCTGGACTGTGATCAGATCACGAGGATCGAGGGGGAGTTTACTGTCATAACCCAAAATATAACACATACACTCTTCTTACATTTTTTTTTAGGACAGAATTTTCATTTTTGGGTGAACTAACCCTTTAATATGATTGTGCAATATTTAATTTATATTATTTGATTAAAACAAGCTTTTGGTTGATATTCCTCTCTTTAGATCAGACTTCTCTATTATAGGACATCATCTGTACTGTAGAGGACAGTGATCATCAGGAGCCTCCATCCAGTGTTCCTGATGTCCCGCCCACTGCCGAGGACCAGCAAATGGAGGACGACCAGCCTCAGCATCAGGATGGTCCTGTCAGTCCGCCAGCAGGTGCGAGTACATCACATCTGCTGCTAAGACAGCTGGACTGTGATCAGATCACGAGGATCGAGGGGGAGTTTACTGTCATAACCCAAAATATAACACATACACTCTTCTTACATTTTTTTTTTAGCTGGATGTGTATAAAAGAAAGTGTATGTTTTAACATTTCTTTTAGTTTTTCATAATTTTAAACCACCATTTGGCTTTTCTTTGCTGTTCACTTAAATAGCCCTGTAGTGCAACAAATTCATTTTTAAAAGACAAATATTCCATATATTTCTCAATGAATATAAATCATTTAGAAATACAATTATGATAATTATATGAGAGTGGAGACCTCCTGAAAAGCTCATCCTACATCACCTACAGTGGTATGTATTATCTTTTTTGGGACTTGTAGTGACCATGTGTTAGTCAGATCAAAAATATTAACAGTACACTAACGCCATTCTCAAATCATGAAAAGCCAATGATAATTTTATTTTTGTTGACTAAAATTAAGTGCCAGTCAGAGTAAAGTGAGAAAAGTGGTAAAGCAAACTTACACACATGACAAAATCTTTCCTCCAGGGACAGCAAGGTACTGCCCTCCTGAATAATTTGAGAAGGGCGAGTACTATGCGAAACAGGTGACGGTGTGGTCGCTGTGGGTGCTGCTGTTTAGGATGAGCACCAGCCTTTTCCCAGACAGCAGCAACATCGGTTTGATGGATGCCGATGTGTGGTTCCAGCCAGGCTTCTAAAATTGTGAGATCTTCATTATAACAGAGAAAGACAAGTGCAATTCTTTTATAAAAGATATTGTTGTGGATAATGGAGGAATCTCTTGCAGTTTTACAGCTTAGAGAGCAAGTGTAATATTGAAGGTGATAATCAGACTTCTCTCCATCTTTTTGCGCAGAATGCTGCTGTTTTATACGAGGTTGCCTGAAGAGCGACCCAGAGCAGAGGCTTCAACTGGACTTCCATCACTGGTTCACTGGTAAGCTAAGATGATTTTGAAGATATGTTGCCATTTGTTTATTTTTTGGCTTTTTGTTGGTTTGGTTTGAGTATCTGAATATGGACATCAGCTTCCTTATGTTATCTTTCAATACAATACAAAGGTCTTTTCAATAACTGTCATTTAGTCAATCTGCACAGATGACAAGTTGTATTTTTAATACCTTCATGAAGTATGATTGTCTAATTTGTACAATTTCTAATTGTGTTTCAGGTCCTGCTGTAGGTCATGGAGGAGAGGGTCAGCTTTGCGTCTGGCGGGCTGACAAGGGTGGTGCTGACAACTTGCCTAGGGATGTGCATTGTAAATAATTTGTTTAGTTTTAGTTAGTTAAGTTAGCTGCTCCATCCCTCCAGCCTTAGTGTCTTGCGGGGCTGGTGGGCTTTGGTTGCGTCTGGTGCCTTGGCTTGAGTTGGTAGTTTTAGCGTCTTCCGGAACTACTTGCCTAGGGATGTGTATTGTAAATAGTTAGTTTAGTTTTTAAGTTAGGTTAGTTAGGTATTCCACCATCCAATCATATTTTTAATAATGGAGTCACCCTGAGCACACTGTCAAGCTCCCTACAAGCTCCTCTCACTGCCGCCCCAGAGGTTCCTGCCACTGGCATCCGGGTCCCAGAGATCTGCATCACGAATGCATGAGAGGTATCAGTCATGGCCAAAGAGCTCCCTTTCCCAGCTGCCTTGGGTTCAGAGATCTTGTCAGTGCCACTCCAGAAATCCCAGTTAAGACTGCCATTAAGTTTCTTGTCACTGCTGCTTCAGAACCTGCTGAGGCTCCAGAGAGGGTCCTGACTTGAAAGTCCCAGGATGCCCATTCCACAGCTCTGCTGGTCCCAGAGCTCCCTCACACTGCCGCTCCAAAGTTTCCTCCCACAGGCAAACGGGTCTCAAAGATCCTGTCAGGGTGGCTCCAGAAATCACTGTGAAAGCCACCCTAAAGATTCCTGATGCTGCTGCTCCAGAACCTACTGAGATAATAGAGATCAGAGTCACAGGCACCAAAGAGGTCACTTGAAAGGGTGCCTTTTCAAAGCAACCCTGGTCCCAGAGCTGTCTTGTCTAGGCTTGAAGGTTCCTGCTACTACAACCCCAGAACCTCAGTGTCATGGAGCTCCAGCTGCAAAGCTTCCCAGAGATTTCGACCGGGTTACACTGCACTGTAAAAAAAGTTAGTTAAATTTACAGTAAAATACCGGCAGCAAACTTTTGAGTTAACTAATTTTATTTGCAGAAACCGACTGCACTTAATTTGGCATTTATTTATAAATTAATATTTATAATGTTTAAGTAATGCAAGCATATTGGTATTGAGAACTATTTTGCTTAAGTCCATGAAGAAAAATCTACTGATTTATGCAAAATCATAAAAAGCATTGTTTGGTTTAAGTTGGCTGTCTTTATTTAACAGTTTTTATTGCAAGAAAAAACAAAATTATATATAATTCGATAAAACTGGTGTTTGTGATGTCAAGACCATCATGAACTACACTGTAAAAAATGATCGTGGTTTTAATGGTAAAAGACTGTAGAAATGCCACAGTAAAAAACTGTTAAATGATTAACAGTAAGTTTCCTTACTATATACAGTGAATAACTGTAATAGATCTAGCCTTTGTTTCCGAGAAAGTAGCCTCAGATTCGACACACAGAGACTGTGTCTGAAATCACACCCTACACCCTCATTCACTATTCCCTACATGAGTTTACTAATAGAGTCAACCTGACAGAGAGAATGAAAACTAATGAGTGAATTCAGCCACTGATGAACAGCTGCTGTTAACGAGCAGAATCACTGAAGAAAAGAGCAAGAAATGAAACTGACTTCCAGCCACAGCCTTACATGAAATTAACTGAAATAAAACAGCAGATGATGATTAAACAACTCCACAAACAGCATTACCAGCTTCATTCATTACTAACCAGTTTGACTTTATTTCTGTCATATATCTACAAAACATTTTTGAGAATTAACCGAGGTTTATATTGTATTGAAAATGTTTTGTTTGGCCTCACCATTTTGGCGATCAGTGTTTGCTTTAGTTGGGCTCTTGACCCTTGACACTTTAATGTTAGTTTTTCTCTGCTGGTGAAACTGTTTATGTGAAGCACATTTGTTATGACAAGAAGAGCCGAGATAAATTATAATGAAGTGGTTTTATTAACTATTAATGATGATGTAATGATCGTTTCATTTTTCAAGACCTGATTCATGATCTCATTTTGTGTCTAATTATATGGATAAATTAATCTTTTGTTTATGGTACTAACATGACTCTTCGAGATAAATTGACATACTACTGTGTTGGAATTTTAAAACTTTTTATGCGCAAAACCTTTAAAGCTACAGTAGCTTTTAGACACACACAGACATCAAGAATCAGCACATGCATCTTAACAATGGTGACTATTAATACAAAAAAATTTAATAAAAAATCATGCCACAATGCATGCTCGGTGCCAGTACAAAACTCCCAGCATGCATTGCAGATTTTTTTTATTTTTATTATTGACACCAATGTTGAGATTCATAGGCTGAATGTTGATGTCTGTGTTTGTTTAAGTGCTGACATAGTTTAAAGCTTTTATTTGTGCATATTGTGCTTAGGAATGTTTCACAATGATTGCAGTAGTATCAGTGCTGCAACTCAAGAGTGTTAGTAATATAACACACACTTAATAAAAGATTAAACATAAGGTGAGATCAGCGAGTCTAGTTCATGATGGTCTTGACATCACAAACACGTTTTATCTAATTATAGATAATTTTGGTTTTGCTTACTATAAAAACTGTGTTAAATAAAGACAACTAACTTAAACCAATCAAAGAAAAACTATTTTTAAAAAGTCAAGGTTCAAGAGCCCAACTAAAGCAAACACCGATCGCCATTATGGTGACTTCAAATGAAAGTACAACACCTAAAATCTCAATAAGAGCTTTTGTACACATATAAAAGTCACAGAAATAAAGTCACACTGGTTAGTAATAAGAAGCTGGTGATGCTGTTTGTGGAGCTGTTTAATCATCCTCTGCTGAGATCTTGATCAATTTAATGTTTTATTTTCAATAGATTTCATCTTTGGCTTTGGCTGTAAATTGTGTTTCTCTGCTCTTGTTTCTCTTGCCTTAAGTGATTCTGCTTGTTAACAGGTGTTCATCACTAATGCTCAATCCTCATTTAATTATCTCATTAACTTCATCACCACTTCAGTGTCACTTCAACACTCTGTAGTGTGGACACATATAAGTGCTCTTTAAAACTGAGGATTTTGCTGTGGGATTAAAGGGGTTAAATGTGTGAGATGAAAAAAACACTGTGAAATGTATTTTTAACAGAAATATCCTGTTAATGTAATTTACGAATGCAAACTGTAAAAAAACAGTAGATTACTGGCAACCACAGCTGCCGGTATTTCACCGTAAAATAAAGAAAAGAAAACAGCAAAATACTGTAAAACCTAACAGTCAGCTTCCTGTTGTGTTTTGTGGGTCACCATTGTGCTGGAGAGCAGAGCCTGTGTGTAAGTAAAGGACGGACAGAGAAACACTGACTTTATGCTGCTTGTTGCTTTATTTAAAGGCAGTAACTGTGTAGTGATTGATGCAGTGTGAATCTCTTCAATAATTGTAATCACACATGAATGTGTGCTGCTGTTATCTGCGAGAGATTTGAGTTGAATTGATGCTTTTTATGACTTTGCATAAATCAGTAGGTTTACTTCATGGACTTAAACAAAATAGTTCTCAATACCAATATGCTCGCATTACTTAAAGATTCTAAATATTAATTTACAAACAAATGCCAACTGGCCAAATTAAGTGCAGTCGGTTTCTGCAAATAAAATGAGTTAACTCAAAAGTTTGCATATTAACATCGTATCAGTTAATGAAATACGGTTTTTCACTGTAAATTTAAACAGTTCTATAAAACCTAAAATGATGCTACTGTATTTTTCACGGTAAAGTTCTGGCAACCACAGCTGCCAGTATTTTACTGTAAATTTAAAACTGCTATTAATTTACATTTTATTAAAACCTGCAAAAACCTTTCTGTTAAG
>NW_015547727.1:593025-608301 GCF_001515605.1 Sinocyclocheilus anshuiensis
AAATCAAGGAGTTTATAAGACTGGTTTATTCATTCTTTATACTGTAGACATGTAGAACATATCCGTGTTTGTGCATCAATGTCTGTAATGTGTGAAATTTTTAGGAATCTTATCCAAGTTGTAGGCTAGTCATTATTGGTCGTATCTGAGGATCCGCGAATGAAACTGTGACCACAAACACCATTAACTTGAGTGAATTATATGGCAATAATCAGCAATATGCTTTCACACAAATAACTTTATTTTTGAATGTTTCAATACGTGTTGACACAAATTACTTATTTGAATTTTTCATTGATACATGGCACTGAGTTGTTAGAAAAGAAATGCGTTGAGACGTTATTGCTTGATGACGTCAGGAACCGATGAATCGGCTTTTTGAACCGGTTCAATGAGCCAATCTGTCCGAAAAGAACCGGTTCGCGGAAATGAATCGGACTTTGCATCACTAGAACTGTGGATCATTCTCAAATCATGCTGGAGAACATGATCATCACATCACAATTTTTACATGAAACCTCCACTGGATGGAGACAGAGTCCAATGCGATCTTCCAAACCTCCGGCACACATGGCTAACACCAACAGACTGTGTGTTTTAGTTAACGTGATGGGTGGAGCAAAAACACTTTCCCTCCCACATCATGAACTTCTCCACCCATAACCTCCATTTATATTGAGAGTCACAGAATTACAGAATAAATCTGCTCCACACAGACAGAGGTAGAATCACCCGACTTTGTATTTAAAGGGCACACATGTAGAGATGTGGGAGGATGCAGTTGTTTCTTTTCATGCTAGCTGCCACAGATGAGTCTCACCCACAGTTCAGTAATGTGTTGCGTCCTCCACAGTGACAACTGATAGTAGAAGAGCCCGAACACTCATGAGCTCAGAGCATTTCATTACCATGCACTAGAGATGTAAGATTGATTTATGTGGAAACGGCACTCTCACAGTGTTTGAATTTTTGAGATTGATGAGGGGACAATAACAGCAGAGAATGCTATAGAGAGTCATGTCATGGCTGTGCAGGAATGGCTCAGGCTCTTTTGGAATGGAAACTCCTGAAATGTTTAGAAAACTGGAGGTGAAAAAAAAATGATATCAGTATCAGAATGTGTAACTATGCTATAGGTGTATCAAAGAGCTAGCGTTTAATATTATAGTTTCATATTAATTATTATTATTGTTTATTTATAAAGCACATTTAAAACAACCCAAAGGTGTACAGAACATTAGAAACAATACATAAAATAGAAATTACAATCAGCAAAGTCAAATACACATGGTAAAATTCATTCGTTCTTAAACGCCATAGATAATAAATAAGATTTAAGCTTAGATTTACAAATAGAGAGAGATGATACCATTTGAATTGACACCGGTAAGCTGTTCCATAATTTAGGGCCTACTATCGCAAAAGCTCGGTCCCCTCTATGTTTTAGCTTAGACCTGCAAACAGAGAGTAATCCAAGATCCCCAGACCTAAGTGACCTAGTTGGGTTATGAGGGAGTACCATGACAGAAAGGCAACCTGGTGCTAAGCCATGTCAAGATTTATAAACAAAGACTACAATTTTAAACTCTATTCTAAATTTAACCAGTAGCCAGCGCAGAGACATTAAAATAGGAGTAATGCGATCAAATCTTCGACTGTCAGTCAACAGCCAAGCTGCAGCGTTTTGAACAAATTGTAGACGCCCAATAGATTAACTATTTACTCCAACTATTAACTAATAAGGTGAATTGCAGTAGTCAAGATGTGTGGTGATGAGCGCATGAATAATTGTGTCAAAGTTCTTCAAGGAGAGACAAGTTTTAACTTTTGCAAGGCAGCGTAAATGGAAAAAGCATGATTTGACTACAGAATTAATCTGTTTATCGAACCAAAGTCCTGAGTCAAAGCACCAAGGTTTTTCGCACATGGAGTAACATGAGAACTTAAAAGGCCTAGATCCAGATCACCACATAACAATCACTTGGTCCAAACAATACAGTTTGTTTTCTCATTTAAGGACAAACTTTTTCTGAAAGCCATGATTTCAGATCCCGTAAGCGTGCTAGCAGAACCTCAATAGAACACAAATCTTTACGTTTAAGTGGGAGGTAGAATTGGATGTCATCAGCGTATAAATGAAACGATACTGCATGTTTGGAAAACATGGATCCCAATGGCAGCATGTATAAAGAGAAAAGTGTTGGAGCAAGGTTTGATCCCTGTGGAACACCACAGGAAGGATGTGCTGCTGAAGAAATATGTTTTCCAATACATACAGCGAACTTCCTGTTGGTTAAATATGACTGAAACCATTTTAAAATGGTACCCTGAATGCCTACATAATTTTCCAATCGAGAAATTAAAATTTTGTGATCGACCATATCAAATGCAGAACTAAGATCTAAAAGGACCAAGGCAACAGCATTCCCATTATCGGTAGCCAACATAATATCATTTGTAACTTTCAATAAAGCAGATTCAGTACTATGTAAGTTTCTATAACCTGACTGAAAAGTTTCGTATAATGAATTTGAACTCAGAAAATACTGTAGTTCAGATAGTACGGACCTTTTCTACATTTTTTAAAAATAAATAGGAGATTAGAAATCGGTCTAAAATTACTTAGCACAGAAACATCAAGATAGGGTTTCTTCAGAAAGGGAGTGACGGAAACATATTTTAGGCAGTCAGGGATCGTACCGGTACTCAGACAGATATTGATAAAACACAGAAGATCATGCCCTATGGTATCTATAATTTGCGTGATGGAATAAAACCATAATGACAAGAGGTGGGTTTTAATGTTTAAAGGATTATTCATACATTGCAGGTTATATTACATTTTTATATCTACATTTTTTAAAACTGTCTTTGTTTTTCAATGAAAAATGACAGCTGTATTGATTTCTTTGCATTCTATACTATCTTTCTTTAAATTCTGAAATGCTGCCTTAATTCAAGGCAGCAGGAACAGAATTGGAATTAAAAAGGCATTCTGTTCAGTTTAATTCTGAATGCCGCACAACCCTGATATATCAAAAGTTTGGACACAGTGGACTGAATTTATGTGATCTTAAAAATGTTTTTCTCTGAAGACCTATGCTTAATAAAAAATGGAACTGGATGAGTTTGACTGGATAGGAAAAGAATGTAGCGAACAAATGTCCAGGATAAATGTTAACTCTGTGAACACTGTGAAAGCATCCCATGATGCACCTCTTCAGAAAAGCCTTAAATGTGCAGAGTTTTAATCTACATAACATATTTATTAACCTACCTCAAGTCATTTAAAAAAAATTTTTTTTAAAGCTTTTCACATTTTACAGAACAACCCCCCCCCCCCATGCCAGCAAATATAGAAGTGCTTGAAAGTGCTGTCTACCATTAACATTGCAGCAGTCCATACCCATATTCAAGGTTACGATCATCAATTATTTGAATTAAGAACCATTAGTACTATTACTTATTGCTTCAGTCTCCACCTCATAAAAATACACATTTTAACTCTATGTCAAAGCAGGTTATTCTGGATGATAGGATTACACTTATGTCCTTGAAGTTGGATGATTATTCCTTTTTCGGCTGGAATCGATGCAGTCCGTGTAGAATGGATGTACTTGATGTACAGATGCTTTTGTTCTGTGATGTCTGTCCCATATAGGACTGATGGCAAAATGACGAAGAGGCCTTCAGGACACCAAAACGACAGTCACAACTAGATTTTAATACTTTCTGAGGAAAACGTGAGTGGTGGATTTAGTGAGTGATTTAGTATTTTTACTGTATTAAAATAAGCAATTACCGTAAGCTCTTTATTTAAATAAAGCACAAAAAAATATATATATATTTTTTAATGCATTTTGCATTGGTCTTTTCTCATGCATTGTATTGGTGGTTGTCCTGGTGTAGCTATGCACTTGTTCAGGTCAAGTTTGGTTTTAGGACTTTTAATATGTTATATTTTCATATAGTCTTATAAAATCTTTCAAAAATGAAGGGGTTTGTCAACTGTGCCCACCCCAAATCTCCACAATATTCTGGTCTCTAGATATGACTGGGGTACCCTGTTCAATTTACAGTAAGTCTGAGATTTAAGTTTGCTGTTTTATTGAACACCGAGTGAAAATTTACATGGTATTATGCTGAAATGATTAATTTGGTGACTCCAACGATTATCAGAGGAACTGGATTCTGAAAGATTAATTGACAGAGGATGCGGAGCAGGTGGAGCAATAATGGAGGTCACTTTGCACATTTATCGAGCACAGTACAAATTATGTAGTAATTAATCTCTACGGGGATTAGGCAGGTCTTTGGAATAGATTAGTGGCCAATTAAAGCGCTCTGTCTTTAGTAGTAGTACATGAGGGACGGTCGTGTATGACGGTGTGTGGATTTTATTAACAATCTTTACTTGAAGGTTAACACCTCATACTGTATCTCAGCATATGGCCAGGAATGTGAGGCTCTCGAGGGCCAAAATATTTATTTCTCATTACGGAAGGTTAAACATTTTACTTGACAACTGAAAACTGGAGAGAATTTGTACCTAGTTGAATCAGGTCAGGTCAAGTTTGGATTTAGGACTTTTAAAATGCTATTTACTTATTAATTTTTTTAAATCTTATATTTTTGCATTGTGACATTATTTTCATGACAATTTTCATTATTATAATGCATTTGGACGTTTTATTTGCAAGCAATTTTGTCACATTTATTATTTAATATTTCTAGTATTTCCTTATTTTCATATACAGTATTTTTACTCTATTAAAGTAAAAAAATATATTGTTCTTAACATTCTTTTTTCATTGCATTAATGAATTATACAAATTATACAATGCATAAGGGAATAAATAAATAAATAATTAATCAATCTAGCATAAGAACAAAGTTTTTTAAACAAAATATATATATATTTTCTTTTTTTCTTTTGATTTTCGGGGGAATAATAAGACTTGTTATGAGAATTATTCACGTAAAATAAAAAATGCAAACAATACAAATATATGTTAAAAGGAAATTCACAGTCTATACTTTACATCAGGGCAGTCCAAACTCTGTCCTGGAGGGCCACTGTTCTGCAGAGTTTAGCTCCAACCCTAATTAAACACACCTGAATCAGCTAATCAAGCTCTTACATGGGCTGTGTTCCAGTCCATTTTTTATGCCCTTCACTCGCTAACTTCCTTCCGTCTCGTTTACTCGGAATGTACGTCATTGATTACATTGCATGAGTGCCCACTACTGGCGGAACCCTTGGAATGGGCTGATTCAGAACGCCCTAAGCCCTTGATCACGTAGAATCCGCTATGGAGGATTGTTATGTTATCCATAACAATATAATATTTTTTGCAAAAAGTGTCTGAATATCATGATATAGCTGAAAATAGCTGAAAATCATGATTTCTTGTCCGAATTAGTCAGTGCATTTTTTCCATCATGTATCATTGTGTAATCAAAATATTTTATTGTACTTTTTGTAGTATTTCATTCATTTTATTTATAAAAGCCCAAAAAGAGACATTTACCTAATTCTACAACATTATTTAAAAAAAAAAAAACGTTTTTCTTATAAAAATGTGTGTCCGTAAATCTTGCGTCAACTCTGTTACCGTACCATACTTTGCCTTTAAATTAGTGGAATTAAACTATGTAAGATACAGGGAATGATGCCACTTTCCCTCACTGTTAAGATCTGAAGCACTGAAAAGTCTATGTGCTTTCTCTAAGAAAATATTTTAATCTAAAAGTTCTTACACCAAAAGTTATTTTCTTTTAAAGGGGTCATATGATGCGATTTCAATTTTTTCTTTCTCTTTGGAGTGTTACAAGCTCTTGGTGGTCAACATATTCTGTTACACCAAATACACAAACTAATGATCTTTAAAATAGCATCATATGACCCCTTTAATCTTTTAAAGTCTTTTAATCATGATTTCATTAGTGCCATGTGCTCTTAGCATTTATGCTAGCAAGTGGAGTTTTTGGCAAAAAATACTTAAAGGGTCAACTCTGTTTATGAACTATTTTCACACAAAAAAACAATACATTTGTTGTTTAAAATCCTATGAAACATTATTGATTATTGATAACTGGATATTGTATATAATACATTTTCAGATGAAAAATATTTACTCCAAGTGGACGGTTCTGTGAAGACATAGGTATTTTTTTAATTTTAAAGGTATACATAGGTGAAATATTATCTCAGTTTCAAGTGATGGAATGTAAGGACTGTTTGTCTAATGAAACAAGAAGGATTCTTCCTGTTATGATTTATTGTTATTTCTACACATTGGCTAATTTGTCCGTAACAGAGTTGACAAACAATACCATAAAGACATCTGGTTTTTTTTAATTAAAAGTAAAAAAAAGGAAGTAACTTGTGTTTGGCAAGCACTGAATTATTAAAATTAAATATGTTTTCAATAAGATACTGAAAAAAAAAATCTGTTAGTGAAAAGTTTTTTTTCTTAACTTTCTGCAATGCCAAATGTATCTCCAATTATAGAATCACCCATAGGTATGCTTGGGCTGTTACAAATGTAAAAAAAATAATTTTTTTTAAAAATATATTATAGAGTTGTTTGAGGTGAGGATAAATCAAATGTGATCTGCGATGACGTCATAGTCATGTTGCATTGTGGTCTATAGAGCGGCCTGAAGTGTGCATATGAAGCAGACTCGCTCCCTCGGTCAAAATCGAGGGGTTGAGGATCTGTCTGTATAAACTTCCAATTCACGAAGTGGAATGCACTTCAAAATGGCAGCGGAGATTCCCCCGAGGGGAAGCGCTTAGGGAAGTTTGCCAGTGCATATATAAAAGTGGAGTGGAACGCAGCCTAGATATACTAGAAACTTCCAGGCAGGTGTGTTGAGGCAAGTTGGAGCTAAACTCTGCAGGACAGTGGCCCTCCAGGACCGAGTTTGGTGACCCCTGCTTTACATATTTATAGATATGATAATGAGCAATCGTTAACCTTTAAAAAGACACACTGCTGTCAGTTAAATGCCTCAATATGCCAGGATATGTACAGGAATTTTGAGGTAATGTTCAGTCAGTATATTGATAATATTCAAATAGCTCAGTTATGCTGGAAATTGATTGGCTATTGCAGCTGTCAGTTATCTGATGCTAACTGATTGCACAGACACTATTGGAAGAGAACTGAACTGAATAATGATATCACTGAATCATCAATGAACTGACTTTAGCTGAAAAAACGACTCTGTTATTGTCTTCTTGCATCATTGACAAACTATTTTCCTGTTTGACTCTGTAAAGCTACTTTGACACAACCAGTATTGTATAAAGCGCTATACAAATAAAGGTGACTTGACTTGACTAATTATGCAAATAACTTGGCCAGTCAGAATCAAGCATTCCAGACAGCCATCAAATAATGTTAAACGTGAATAAGTAAAATCCAACAAATTGTTGGCAAACTGCTTTTCCATACAATCCCTCCATCTGCCATTGGTAAAAAAAAATAGATAGTCCCGCCCCAAGCTTATGCTATTGGCCAGGATGCTCAAATAAACAGAGCAATGTTTTGATAGCAACCACAAACAGTCTTTACATTGTTTGTCATATTCAGAAAAAAAAATCTATAAATAAAAAAATCATCTGACCACTTCCTAAATAAGATCAAATGTGACAGGCTATCTTCCCGGCTACATCGACATCAACAATTTTCAATTTTTACCCAGCTGATTTCTCACTGGAATGCAGTAAATCTCAGTTTGAGAGCTACAGGTATAGATCATCTTCATCTTGGAGGTCAGGGTGAAGGTCTCTGAAGGTTTAATGCTCTTGCTCGTATCTCTGGGTATCCAATTATTAATTGGACAGACCTGCACACTGTAATTTTATTTGACAGTCTTGTGCCCTTTTTCAAACCCCGTCCAAAGAGTCAATGTACACTCTAAAAAAAAAAAGGTTCTTCAGCGGTTCTTTGGAGTGGTTAAGGTGCTATATAGCACCACTACCGTATAAAGAACCTGTTAAGCACCTGTATGGTTCTTCAGCGGTTCTTTGGAGTTGATGAGGTGCTATATAGCACCACTACCATAAAACCTGTAAGCCCCTGTATAGTTCTTTAAAGGTTGAGTCTCTGGTTGCATATTATCAAAATCTTTATTCTTTTATGAGTTTTTTATTATTGCAACTCTACGATACAATGTGACAATGTGAGAAAATTGTATAAACCACTTTTAGAATTATGGGTTATAAAAAGATTTCAATTCTGTCACGCATAGACATGAAGAATCAGCATGTGAATCTCAGCAATGGTGACAAAATATTCTGATCATTTTGATATGATTTTTGAACATTACAAAACAGGGCAGTAAAAAGTCACAACAAAAATAAAAGAAAATAGTAAGATTAAAAGAAAATACTAAGATAATGCAGCTGCATAATTTATTCATGTAGCAATGCATGCTGGGAGCCATGGATGAGTTATGATTGGTGCACCATTGTTGAGAAAAAGTGCTATATGGCACCTCTTATGGTTCTACATGGCACCATTTGACAAAGGTGCTATATAGCACCTGTAAAAATAGGTGCTAAATAGCACTAAAAGTGGATCTCCTATGATTACGAGCCAAAGAACCGCTTTTAGTGCTATATAGCACCATTTTTTTTAGAGTGTACTGCAAGCGATAAAGACCTTCTGAACAGTGTCATCTGGATAACACTCCCAGATGTTCTGACTATTCAGTGTCTTAATTGTTTTTGCTCCATATTGCAGTTTCCATTGTGACAATTACCCAACAGTCAGTCTAATCCTTTTGGAAACCAGTCAAAAATGATGCCAATGATGTCAGTTGTCATCAAACCAAGAGCCAAGAAAGATACTGAATGGCTGAATGAAAACACTCTATCGCTGTTATGGTCTACGTTTTGAGGATAAACTTCAAAATGGGTAAACTGGCTTCCCTGCTGCTAAATTGGTATTTGAATAGATTTGGAAAACAAAACACTTTGAATTGGAATTGGAAAAAATATGGACATCAACATTTTTAATTACACATAAAATAATGAGCTATAAACAATTGTCACCAATCTACTAATAACAGATGTCACCCTGTATGTGGTAAGTTGCCTATTGTTCAAAAAACAGACACACAAAAGAATTTGTGAAACAGCACAAATAGAAAAGTCATCATACTTGTCATAACTTGTTTTGGTCAATGGTTTCATCTAAGTGCTGATAATGCAATTTAGAATTTATAGACCTATATACATTTATTTCCATATTAAATTCAAAAACTGCAACACTTTTCAGATTTGTGCACCTTATTTATTTGTGTGTGTGGCATCACTGATTATCTAATGTTGTGTGAATCATTTCACAGCATGTTTATGAGCATAAAATACTGAAAACAAATGTAGCTATCATTAAAAATTGCATTTGCAGAAGTCATTCCATTCAGTAGATTTGCATTCAAATTATAATTCTGCATTCTGTTTGCAGTGATTGAATCGGAATGTATAAGGCATTCACAAGTCAGTTATGAATGACGCACATGCAGCCCAGCTGGAAATGGCAGTCTAGTTCAATCACGCGCTGCTTGTGCTGTTGTGTGGTTCATCATGTGGTTATGGGCATGATGATGGCGTTCTCATTTGAGCACAAAAACGGTTGGAGGTCTGTTTAGCTAACAAAGCAGGACCGGCACTCAGGTCAAATTCGTGACAATAAACTGACACCAATCATTCACTATTAAAAACATTCAAGACTACGCTTCGGTGGTGTTTTCAAACGTTTCAGTAAACACAAATGTTAGTAAAAGCGCGTGCAACAACCTAGTAGACGCCAGCATATGTCCCATTCACCTGAGCAACCAGGGGCGGACTTACCCATTAGGCAAAGGTAGGCGACCGCCTTGGGCCCCCAAAAGCCAAGGACCCCCTAAAATGCTTTTCATAAAGGAGATGCGCATTAAGGGCTGACACGCGAACGGTTGCTGTTTACGGTGTTTATTACCATGACAACCGTCCGAGTTGAACGTGCTTCTTGTGTATTCTGCTTGAAGGAGATGAAAATAGCATGCATCTGAAGCTGTCATATCCAATATTGAGAAACAGTGTGTATTATATGTTTATAATTGTTTTAAATGTATAATTGCCTTTTCATTATTTTTTCAGATTTATTTTAATTTGTAGTTAAAATAACAAAAAATAAATGTATTTCAAAGTTTAGAATTAGACAGCCTTTGCACACAGGCTTACGATGGTAACTCATCAGTGGATTTTCCTCGTCAATATAGACTATATTTGTTCACACTTTTCTCATTCTCACTAATTCAAGGTTTTATATGAATGAATCTCTGAATGGAACCAACTGTCTTCAGAAAAGTTTTGATGGCATTTTAATTTTATCTGATAAAGTAGCGTTTATGCGAGGAGCACTGCTTTGTTTACAGCCGTTACCGGGGAAACCGCTATATTTCTGATGTTCCAAAAGCGCCTCCTACTGGCAGAGAATCAATGTTCATTTTCAATAATCCAGTCTGTAGTTTTTGTTCAGACCAATGCAAAAATCCACCCACATAACCCAGTTTTAAATTAATATCATAATTTATACTTCCGACTCACCCCTGGTTTAAATGCTCAATTGTGAGGTTTATCATTTTATAATTTATTTAGTTTTTGTGAAAACCTGTATCTCAACTCTAAATCAGTTGCTATTTTGTGGTCTAGAACACGAAAGAAAGCCATTATAACATGTACATGAAAAATGTATAAACATTGGACACAACTATGGGGCACCATTGTGCAGCAGCAAGCATCACAACAAAAAAGGAACCTCAAGGTTGATCTAGGAAAATGTCTGCAAATGTATAGGGCCCCGTTCCTATATTTTGCCTGGGGCCCCCAATTCACTAAATCCGCCCCTGTGAGCAACCTTACGCTTTCAGTGCCATTGCGATCAGTTTTAGACTGGGACTGCCAGTGTGTGTGACTTTATTTTAAGCTTTACATTGCAAATACACCATACAAAGTTTTGTTTAAAATGATTCCATCGATACCGTTCTAGTGGCACCAAATGACAAATGGCGCGACCCACGAACACACTGCGCCCACAAAGCAATAGCGTAAACATTTCGTATTTCTATAACGAATACTGTTGAAAGATGGCTAACTCTTTATTCTCATTCCTAATTATATAAAATAGTTCTACCCGATTCCCTTATGCGTAAAATTATAGTAAATGCGGGTGCAGCGCTCTAATAGCATGGAGGGGACGTGTGTTGACGGCACGTACCCTTGTTTAACCCCCATACATTTGAATCACAAAACATGCATAGTCCTCTAAACATACTGTATGGCTGAATGAGGCTGCTGGAGCGTTTGGTTTATCAAAGGCGATACGTCATTGCGAGCTGCAGCGATTGGCTGGATTCAGCTCCCTTTTCTCCACAATTTGCAACCACGACCGGTCTTCGCCTCCGGAGCAGCGACATCCCACAGTTGAGGCAGGTAAACTACCGGCTTTAATGTAGATCTTCGCATGTTTATTTGATTGATGAAGCTAGCTATTTCTTTCTCCTGATTATGGGCTACTTTACGGTTTTCTTCAGACATTAATTGATGAGCAGCCCTGCTGCTGGCTGATCTGAAGGAATGCCGCAGTTGAGAAACGAATGCTGAAGCAAATTAATGCTTTTTTTGTAATTGGAAAAGACTAGCGTGGGGGGAAAGGAGCACGGGCTGAGAGAATATAACGCGACATTGTTTGCGCACATACGCCGTAAAGTTCGCATTAGATCGCTTTTGTTCTTAAACAGATCATGTGTGTATGCGTCAAAGGTGTGGATTCGGAAGTGTTTTAAAGGACGGTTTCTAACGTGAATAGAAATGTAATTGATCTCTCTGCGCACATGCTCTTTTCTAACGCTGGATTCCTCATTGGATCTATTTCAGGTGGACTTATTTCCCTCAAGAGAAATGAATGCAATATAGCGCGCGCATTCGCAGGGCTGGACATTTCTATTCGCTTTCGTCTCCTCAATTCTTCCCTGCAATACAGACACTGCCCGAACCGGACTAAATGAGTGCCCGGACCTTGGAGAAACTGGCGCTTTCCATTCCCCACTGTGCCTTAAACGGAACCGCTCGGACCAGCAATGGCACCTGCTTTGACCGGGTGGATCAGCTGTTCCAGGCGTTCTCGTCCACCGTCGTGCTTTTCGTGCTCATAGCGATGATCATTGGGATAATATTCGTGTCCGTCATGACCTTCCACTTTCACAAAAGCAAGATGAAAAAGCGCAAGATACAGAAAGCCCAGGAGGAATACGAGCGCGACAACTGCAGTCCCAAAACAGTCAAAGGCAAGCCGGTGGCCCGGCAGTGCATCATGGTGAGACCCCCCACAGCAGCGCGCAAAAGTGATCCAAACACGGAAGATCCTGGCGTGACAGAGGACATGAGACACTCGGGACAGACCAAGGAGGAGGACTTGTTGGAATCGGTCGCTGTGTCTTGATAACGCAGTGCCAGCCTTTGGATGACGCTGTAAATAACCTCTGTATTCATATGATATCACCTACGGAATATATCGATTCTTTGTATAAGCATTAGAGTTGATAAATTCTCATCGTAGATCCCGGAGGAGGCTTTGGAAGAAATCTAGGAACGGTGCTCAGTGGTTTTTGAGAAGGACTGAGGAAGACTAAGGAATGCTGACGGAATTTCTATCATAAATCGAACAAAAGAGAGTATCGAGTAAGATCCTACTGGATAAAATGAAATGAGAAGGAATGAGTTAATCTAGCAGGATTTTGTTGAATACTAATTGATGGGATCAAATGAGAATTTCATAAAAAGGAAATAATAATAATAAAAAAAGAAAATTCTTGGGAAAAAAATCAAATAATTAATTTAAAAGGATCTTACTGAATTTTTTTTAATCAAAATTAGGAGTCAACCAGATCAAACAGAAACCCTTGATGAATCAAATAAACTCCTGAATTCTGGGAACATGACATTAATCAGTTAATCCAGTAGGATTTCATCGAATACTCTTCATCTTATTGATGGGATCAAATGAAAATCTTCTAAAAATAAAATAAAAATTCATAAAATTCCTGGGGGGATAAATCAGTTAATTAATCTAAAAGTATATTACTAAATATTAATGGAATTTCTGTCATAACTCAGATCCAATCCAATTGTGATTAAACAGGAGTCCTCTATGAACCAAATAAGATCATAACATAGAATTAAAATTCTGGAGAAAAAAGACATTGATCATTCAATCCAATGGATTTCTATTATAATTCAGAGCATAATAAAAATAAAAAACACTCAGATTCAGTAGGATTTTACTGAATCATAATTTGGAGCCAATCCAAACTGGATCAAATGTGAGTTGTCTAAGAATCAAAGAACATCCTTCTGGATGAACTGAGGTGCCTGTTCTTTTTCTCAAGCCTCTTTTAGCTAATGCTTTTCAGAATTTCAGTAAATCCAGTAGGATTTCGTTTTATACCATTAGGATTGTCTACAAATTATGATAGACGTGCCATTAGCGTTTGGTGGACAAATTCAGGACCTGCTGCCAATAATTCAGAGTTTATTACTCAGTGGTGAAGGAATAGTGAAGTTCCTCAAAGTTAAAGGGACGGTTCTCTTGTATAAAGTCTGTACAGACGCTGTCCAGTGCTGAAATAAGGACAGAAACGACGGTCTTCTTCATGTGGAACTTCAACACAACTCGCTACAATTTCCTTTGTTTTGGGTTTCAGAAACTCTTAGGTGTTACTCTTTTAGGCAACGTTGTTGTTTCTTTCGACAAATATTCATCTCAGTGGCTTTTTCAAGATAGAAGTGCAATTCGTGCCATTCTGGCTTGGCATGAATAGGTTTAGTGTTTTAACCCCTTTATCCCAGAGATTGTTAATGTGCAATTGCAGCCGCTAGTGGTAGTATAGCCTATACTTGTTTTGTTCATGGCACTGTATAATCATAGTAAAACTTATGTAACCTGAGGCGTTTCGGTTTTGTGTTACAGCTCTGTATTAATGCTCTCTTTTTGCATTTTTGCTCTAGATTAATATAACACTAATGATCGAGTATTATATTTTTTATCATTCTAAACTAGTGTAACAATCAGTAAGAAATAAGAGAACATTTTAAAAGTCATTTTATGTATTTCCTTGATGTTGTGTTGAACCGGAAATGGAAGTTATAGACCGAAATCACGTATTGTAACAGATCGCAGTTTGAACTTTTGTTTTTATTTTGTTCAATGCATACGATTTTGAATTACTAATAAAGTATTGTGCAAATTGGTGTGTCGTTATTTGAATTCAAATGCACTCTCGATTGAAAACATCACCTCTGTGTTTAGGCTCTGCTGAAAAACAGCCTAAACCAGTCTAAAGTGGTTTGCTGGTCTTAGACTACCAAGCAGGTTTCTGCTGATCCAATTTTCCCAAAAGCAACATAAGCATGCAGATAGAAACATTTGTATGAATTATCTTAGCAATATGGGCTGTTTCCAAAAAGCATAATAACTTATGAAATAGTTGGAAATCACTGTAGCTCTATGAGTTTTATCTGTGTGTTTACATTTATTAATATCGGTTTATTTTTAAAAATTAAATACAATACAGATATTAAATGAATGCATACAATTAATAAAATAAGATTTGTGTGGATGTTGTCTGGTACAAACAAATTTGTGCCATGATTGTTGCACAGAACTTTATAAATGAAATTCCGTGAAGGTGTTTTTAAGATCAAAATGTTCTAATGGCTTTGGACGCTGATGAAAAACCAGTCATACACGTCTTGGCTCACCAAAACATCTTCCAATGACATCTTCATCCTCTCAACAAGCCCTTCATCTTCTTCTTCTCGGTCATTGGACTGCTGTCTCCACTGACCCTGGAAGCTCTTGCCTCCATCCAGAGGTGACTGAGAAAATTAAACATTACATCCTGTTTAATTTTCCATTTTCCATCCATTACATCCCATAAACATAGCAGTTATTCTGTAGAAGATCAATCCACACAAAGTAATAACAAAATTATGATTGACTTTGGTCTGGTTTGATGGTTTTAGAGTGGTTTTGGACACTTGTAAGCCATCCATCCATCCATCCATCCATCCATCTATCATCCATTCATCCATCCATCCATCCATCCATCCATTATCCATCCATCCATCCATCTATCCATCAATCCATCCATCCATCCATCCATCATCCATCCATCCATCCATCCATCCATCCATCAATCATTCATCAATCCATCCAT
>NW_015547727.1:608459-609903 GCF_001515605.1 Sinocyclocheilus anshuiensis
ATCCATCCATCTATCATCCATCCATCCATCCATCCATCCATCATTCATTTATCCATCCATCTATCATCCATCCATCCATCATTCATTAATCCATCCATCTATCATCCATCCATCCATCATTCATTAATCCATCCATCTATCATCCATCCATCCATCATTCATTAATCCATCCATCTATCATCCATCCATCCATCATTCATTAATCCATCCATCTATCATCCATCCATCCATCCATTCAGAACTTAAAAAAACCCCGTCATACATAGTTTTTCTTGACAGAATTAGCTTTTCTAGTTAAAATGACAGTTCTGTGAATTTCTTTCGGTTTCAACATCAGTTTTAAATCCAGGAAATGAACTGGAATGCAAACGTCACTCTCAGTTCAGTCCTGAATGGCGCACAATGAAGCACAATGCTGCTGTTGGCATGTTCCTGACGGAGGTGTAGGATGTGAAACACAGGAGTAGCAGCTGTCAGCTGTCTAAACCGTACTTCAGAGCCGAATCCAATCACCCTTCACAAATCAAATAATTATCGTCCCTCCATCTACTGTATGTTAAAAGGCTAATTGCTTGACTGCTGCAGTATTCACTTTGTGTGGGACATGAACAATAGTGACAGAGGAGCACCGCTGGCTAGAGAACAACATCTCCTCTCGTCTCTGCTCACTGTTTTGCTTTCTTCTTGAACTGAATATTAGAGCGCAGCGGTTAGAGTGTGTGATACCACTGACAAAAGGGAAAAGAACAAACAGAAGTTGTGGGAGATCTTTGCGCCTCCCCTGCAGCCAATCAGAGAGCGTCTGAGTAAATACACCTGTGTGTTCCTCACTGTGCCAAACTTGTGCCCACTACACAGCCCACTCTCCTCTCTATGTCTCAGTGTGTGTGGGCCGCTGCAGTCATCGGCAGCGCTCTGTACACGTAACGGCGCATTACTGTGTGAATTTATTATTTGCTATGATTAAGAAGATTACGGCTGGATGACTGTAATTAATCTGAAAGTTTATAAAATGTTTTCCTTTTGCTGAATTCATATGTCTTCTGTATGTTAGCTACTTCATCCCACATAGTGGAAGTGTTAGGTGATTTATCACAGTGATCTTCAAACCCCACATCATAACACAACGTTATTCCAGATGCACATCTGCATTAAAATGTCAAGGTCAGTAAAGGTTTTTCCCGAACTAATCTATCACCACAGTTGGCCTCGCATGCAGTAGCAGCATGAAAAAATGGAAGGAATGCTAATATAACCGCAGCTCTCAACATTAAGGCCTTTTTTTGTTGTTGTTGGCTTGGCCGGGACAGTAGTTTAGATTTCCACTGGCACATATAACTGATTAACTAATAAAAAAAAAAATATAAATATATATACACACACGCACGCACGCACGCACGCACGCACGCACGCACGCACGCGCACACACACACACACACACACA
>NW_015547727.1:610429-616432 GCF_001515605.1 Sinocyclocheilus anshuiensis
CGCACGCACGCACACACACACACACACACACACACACACACATATATATAATAAATTGAATAAAAATATATACTGTATTATTAAAAATATATATAGTTTTTAAATATATTTTTATATACATTTTTAATATACTTTTTATGCGTTTATATACATATTTGTACCTCAAACACAGCTCTCGACATTAAGGGCTTTTTTTCTGGCCTGCCCACAGTAGCTTAGTTTTTACTAGTTCGATAAACTAACGAACCAACAAACTAACTAACAACATTTTTTTTGAGTTACATTTTTTCATATGTATCAGAATTTTATTTTCTGATTTTTTTAAAACATCAGAGATTTTTTATTTTTTATATATATATATATTTTTTATAAATCTTTCTAAAAAGCTTTTTTAATCTATTCTAATATTATTTAAATATAATTTTCATATACATTTTTAATACATACTCATACCTCAAGCACAGCTCTCAACATTAAGGTTTTTTTTTTTCTGGCCTGGAAGGGCAGTAATTTAGAATAACTTACTAACTAATAAATAAATCAATAAATAAACAAACACATTTATCATGTTTAGATACATATTTTATGTCTAATTACTAATTTAAAACTTTTTAAGATCTATTTATATATACTGCATTCATACCTCAAACATGAATCATGAAGTACTACAGCTAAATAATACACAAACATGCATTCGCATGCCCAGACATAAAACACAAGTAGATGATCATTGCCACAGCTTAAAGCTACTTAATAACAAAAGCAAATAAAAGTGATATTTTAACTAAAAGTGATATTTAAATGTTACTCAGCCTTCAAACACAAGGAATCAAAATGTAAGCTTGCAAGGAAACTTGATATAAACTTGATTTATCGGCTGTATATCTATCTGTCCATTATGTCCAAATGAATGTCCGCTGATGAAATATTAACTTACAGCATTTCAGCTGTGTGAAAATAAATGATATTATTCTGTATCTGAAACCTGCTGCCTTGCTGCTTATTCAGACAATGATTTCACAGAAAGAGTTTCTTATAAAAGTACGTCCAATTAAACTGATTTCAGACTGATTTCCAGAGCACCATAATGTCATGTCTAATAACCTAGAACAAATTCAAGTGAGCTTTAGAGATAAGCAAGTAAATATTTTATAACAGCAATCTCACTGTAGAAATGGAATCATAAGTGGGGGGGGGGAACAAACAATTGACAAACATTTACAAATTAATTGACTTCTCTCAGATGCTCCATTAGACAGCATTCTTAATCTTTTCACCAATAGAAAACAGCACAAAGAGGATATTATTTTATTATATGCAGCATAAGAGCTTAGATTTATACTGCCTTCAAAAACCAACTACTGTAGATGAACATATCCTGTATTACACACAGAGCTGGGAAGATTACTTACAAATTGTATTCAGTTACTGATTACTGACATTGCAAATGCCTTTACTGTCACTTTTGATCAATTTACAGTGTTCTTGCTGAATAAAAGTATTAAATAAATAAAAAAAATTTTTGTGTGGGGGGGTGCTAAATGCCATAAATTGTGATTTTATTAATTAATTAATAAGCATATAATTTAAATTGATTAGAACAGTTCTACTTCATCTAACTTGCACCAATCATTGCACATGGAAATGAAGTGGAGAAAACTTCCAGCCTGACAAAAGACACAAAATGATGCACCGGGTTTATCAAAATATTTGAAATTCTTGATAAATGTGTGTCACAAAACAGAGACATATATGACCACAGGATGAATGATTAACATGAAAAATGTTGAAATCAATGATCCCTGAAGTGATAAGCACAGCTAGCATGATATGATGAAACCACCCCTTAGCACTGACAGTCGTGACTGATATACTTGATATGCTTCTCTCCCAAACACATTTCGTCTAGCTGGAGGCAAACTAAATGAGAGAAGGCATAATTACCCAGCAAGACAAGGCAGCATGTATCCTGACTACTGTGGCAATCTGTCAGTGTCAACAGTATTGGTGTTTTCCTCTCTCTGTCGCACTGGGAATATGTCTGTATATGGCTGGCTGTGCATTCCAGCTAATTAAGCAACCAATGCATTTACTTGTAGCATTTAATAACCCAAACTCTAAACAGTTGCAGCTCACCATCTACTGTAACCTAGCCTTTTCTCTTCAACACTGACATGAGACAAAAGCGGTTAGTGCTGAGAGATGCTGAGAGTCCGTCCACAGAGGTGAGCGCCAGATCTGCTTCCGCATTGATCCTGGTGGGGCTAAATTTAGATCTCTTTGACTTATGGTACAGCGGGTTATTGCTTTTCGTTGTATACAGATTTAAAAGTTTCACATCAGTTTCTTACCATTGCTTTTACATGTAGGGAAGACCTGAACTGGCTGTCATGAGGAAGTCGACACAAAACAAAGAACATAGGCATAATTGTGTTTTCTCTAGCAGTGGCTTTATTGGTTCATTTAGGAAATGTTCTATTGGATTGTCCAAACAAAAAGTCCAATATCATATTTTTGTAATGGATAATAAACAATATAAAATCATACTGGGATACATAAAGGCAAGTGTAAACTATATTTTAACGAAAAGGCTAAATTTTGTAATGCTGGGTGAATGAGGCGGATCCAAGTGCAAATAAGGTTTGATAACACAAAAGACCAAAGACCATGGCTACAATATGAAACACAGAGCTTGAGCAAATAGGAATATCATGACTAGAGCATCTACAGAGAAACAACAACTGACACTGAACAAGGCAAACACAAGGAGAGGGAGGAGCTAATGTGTTACTATGGCAACTAATGAGGGAAGCTATGATAACACACTGGGTGGCACAGGGAACTGATGGTGCATTCAAGTCATGTCGGATAGATCGTATTTACGAGTTGGATGCACATGAACGCCACCACAAAGACGTTATTACGAGTGGGAAACTAGAATTTTCTTTAAGTCCAGAGTTTCCGAGCTGGGATGTCGGATGCAATGGATGCAGCCAAAGACTTGAGATATGCAGTGTCTGTACTGACAGTAAATTTGTTGAAATTAATAAAAAAAAAAATGTTGTCATGTACAATAAAACTATATAAGTTACATATACAAAATATTATATTATTGTATAATTACCATAGAATATATAATGATTCAATTTACAGACAAAAAGCGAAAACACAATGATGCACATTCTTTATTAATAATTTTGTAAATGTTAAAGGGGTCATAGGATGCCCATTTTCCACAAGTTGATATGATTCTTTAGGGTCTTAATGAAAAGTCTGTAACATAGTTTGGTTAAAATTTCTCAATGGTAGTGTAAAAAACTCCTTTTTTACCCTGTCACAGCTCTTTTCAGAGCAAGCCATTTTGTAGCATTTTCCTTTAAATGTTAATGAGCTCTGCTGACCCCGCGGTCTTAATGAAAAGTCTGTAACATAGTTTGGTTAAAATTTCTCAATGGTAGTGTAAAAAACACTTTTACCCTGTCAAAAAAAAACAGTTCTTTTCAGAGCACGCAGTTTTGTAGCATTTTCCTTTAAATGTTAATGATCTCTGCTGACCCCGCCCCTCTCTTCCGAGCTGCTCTCTGAGGGACCGTTTACTTTAGCTGCATTCATCGTGAAACTTACTAATTAGCACATTGTTAGGAAAGGCTATTTGCAAAGATTCATTACATAACCTTATACTCACTTCTTCTGTAGGGGAGGCTGGATCACGAATGATTCGCGTGAACATAGACGCATTTAGGTAGATCGGGGGCGCATTCCCTTCATACGTCACACAGACAGGCATCTGAGATCGGCTTGATTTGTGAAAGGGGGAAAGATTTTAGTAGATTAAAAAAAAGGATTTTTTTGTTTACACATACTGCCAACACACATTTCAGTTCAAACAACTTGTAAAAGTGCATGTAGCATCCTATGACCCCTTTACAAAGATTTTAGTAGATAAAAAAAAAGGATTTTTTTGTGTACACATACTGCCAACACACATTTCAGTTCAAACAACTTGTAAAAGTGCATGTAGCATCCTATGACCCCTTTAAGAGTTAAAAAAAAATCATTGAATTTTATGTAGAAAAGCTAAATCGCCATCTTGTTCCGACCAAAGTGACCTGAACGCACCTGACGTTGTAATTATGACTTGTCAACTCGTTAATACGAACTTTCCCAGGAGGACTTGAATGCACCATGAGCAAGCACAGAAACAAAGGGAATAAATGATAAAATAAGAGATCTTGAACACAAAACAACAAACAGGCTAAAATCATGACAAATTTATCATGCAGTCCTAGTTTTGAGATAATATCATGAATGTTTGATTAAAAATGGGGTCACATTAGACAAATTGTGGTTCACACTGAAGTTGCTTTTAAACCAAGCAGCTTTCATTATGACACTTGAACATGAATGAAATTTAAGTTTTCTAAATTGTTCTACATTTTCTACAAATCACATATAATTTTTTTTTCTTCCCATTGAGATCAGGTTGGAGCAACTTGAGCAAAATCTATGTAGAGAATTTTTTTCATTCTGACATGAAACTCCTTCTTATACATTTTTCTATTGAAATGACCGATTTTGCCAAGAAACAGTCAGTGTACCGTCCATAGCTCAAAGTCTATACTTTTTTTGCAGTAAATAATCCTAAATTTGCAATAGATTTAGCAGTTTTCTGATTTCCCCACCAAAACCACTTTCGGTCTTAAATAATTTTAAAAACCCACAAAAAATGAATTATTACATGTTTTAAATTATGATTATTTAAACCAGAGGAGTCCAAACTTTTTACTACGAAGGGCCAAAAAATCGAATTTGATTGATGGCTGTGGGGCAAAAGTAAATGTTGCATTCAATTATGTTGTAATGTTAAATTGTTTAATATAAAATTCTAGTGAAATGCGCTATTCCATTCATTAATATTCCCTACATTTCAATGCAAAAATAAAAAAATGTTAAAACAAAAACATACAGATATTTAACATGCATCATATGGCATGTTTTTTTTTTTCTTGCAGAAAGATTGTTGGTATTAATTGTTAATACATATTGTTAGTAGAAAGTTAGTAGTTAGTAGTGTTCACAGTTGAAGAAACACTTAGACAATCGATTAAAGGAACACTCCCATTTTTGAAAATAGGCTCATTTTCCAACTCCCCTACACTCTAAAAACGTCTGGGTTAAAAACAACCCAATTTGGGTTATTTTGGCAACCCAGCACCGGGTCAAAAAGGGACGAACCCAGCACTGGGTTATTTTAACCCAACAAGTTGGGTTATTATGTTTGACCCAGCATGCTGGTTTGCTTTTTTATGGTTTAAAATTACTACACTGCTAGGCTAAAATGAACCCAAATCGAGCTAGACATTAAACCTACAAATCTTGTTCATTTTAAAATCACTTTTACACACACAGAATGACTATCAAAAGGTAACTATTTATTTAAAACGAGAAAACAGTCAAAAGTAACATGCATGTAAGAAGAAATGCAGAAAAGTATTACATTAATAGCTACAGAGTTTATAAATGAAGCATTGCACATTTGTTGAATATAACTTGTATTATACAATAGGTGTACAATTAGTTAATAGTTAAGTTCTTTACAAACTATTCTGGCATGACAGTAAATAAACCACAACATTAACACTGATATTATAACATTTATCAGAAACATATGTGTGAAAGAAGTGGAGTGTAAGTGGAGTGTAAACACTCTACTAAACAACAACACAGAACAAGCATTTAACATTGTTTTTTACAAATTATACACTTACAGTTTGTTTCATAGTCCATGAATACAGATCAGGCATCGCTGCCAATTTCCATGATCTCTTTAGCATAATTGATGTAGTCATGAAGAAGCTCTACAAAAACAAACATTATTTTACTCTTAGTAAAAAAAAAAATGATAACATGATGGAATTATGAATTATACTTGCCTTAACCGTCTTTCCCTCTCTTCTGAAGAAGCTGAGAAAATCGCCTCCTCACACAAGCAGGGTTCTGTGT
>NW_015547727.1:617366-617655 GCF_001515605.1 Sinocyclocheilus anshuiensis
AAAAATTTTCCAATTCATCACAGAATCCTGAAAAAATGCAAATAAAAAAATAAAAAATATTAAGCAGCTCAATTGTTTTCAACTTTGATAATAATCAGAAAAGTTTCCTGAGCATCAAATCAGCATATTAGAATGATTTCTGAAGGGTCATGTGACACGGAAGACTGGAGAATTGGCTGCTAAAAATTCAGCTTTGCCATCACAGGAATAAATTACCTTTTCAACAGAGGCGGACAGTAACTATGTACATTTACTTGAGTATTGTACTTAAGTACACGTTTTGAGTATC
>NW_015547728.1:0-3856 GCF_001515605.1 Sinocyclocheilus anshuiensis
TCATGCTGTCAGATAATCCAGCTGGCACTCTACCAATGCAGGCACAGCTGTGGAGGAGCTGTCAAATAGCTCTGGAATACAGTTTCAAGACATCTGCAAGTTGAGCACATTTATAAATAGGTCAAAGTCTTATTACTGAAGATGGTGTGTGTGGTGTGAGAAGGAATGTAATCTAAATACACAGCCTTAATGTTTCTTTAATGGTTTATTCAGATGCTTTGAGCTCAACCACCTGATATTATAAGAAGTCTAAGGTCAATTCAAGTCACCTTTATTTGTACAGCGCTTTATACAGTACTGATTGTGTCAAAGCAGCTTTACAGTGTCAAACAGCAAAATAGTTTGTCAATAATGCAAGAGTCAAAGAATCATTTTCAGCTAAAGTCAGTTAATTGATGATTCAGTAATATAATTATTCAGTTCAGCTCTCTTCCAGTAGTGTCTGTGCAGTCAGTCAAGCGTCCCCAACTAAGCAAACCAAAGGCTAACGTGGCAAGGAACCAAAACTCCATTGGTGACAGAGATGAAGAAAAACCAGCATGGTGTGGTTTTATTCCAGGCTGCAACACAGGTTAGATTGTGCAGAGGATGTGTCTAGTTCCTGTGGTCTTGTGCCGATGACCGTCTAGTTGACGAGGTCTTCACAGGGGATCTACCTCGGTGGCTCATCTAGTTGACATGGTCACCGCTGACATTCAGGGCTGTAGAGGTCATCTCTAGGTGCTGATCCACCATCTGGTCTGGATACGGATTGGATCTGGCAGGCTACGGTGACCATGTGATCTGGATACAGACTGGTTCCATATGGCTACGGTGACCTCGGAATAGGAATGAAAGAGACTAATATTAGTTTGCCATTCTTCTTACGATGCAGCGAGTACATTGGGTGTTATGGGAAGTGTTCCCTGTTCCAGCTGACCTAATTAATGCAGCCTAACAATCCTTTAATGGATTTGAATGATATAAATCTGATAGTGTGGTATGTGTATGCCAGGTTAAGGAGATGTTAAAGAGAGGTCTTTAATCTAGATTTAAACTGACAGAGTGTGTCTGCCTCCCAAAAAAACACTAGGAAGATTGTTTCAGGGTATGGGTAGCGGCGCTAAATAGGAAAAGGATCTGCCACCGGCAGTTGATTTTGATATTCTAGGTATTATCAAATGGCCAGAGTTTTGAGATCGCAGCTGATGTGAAAGACAATAATGCAATATGAGGTCACTCAAGTATTGATCCATTCAGGGATTTATAAGTAATTAGCAAGATTTTAAAATTTATTCAATGTTCAATAGGGAGCCAGTGCAGTGTTGACAGAACCGGGCTAATAAGGTCATACTTCCTGGTTCTAGTAAGAACTCTAACTACTACATTTTGGACCAGCTGGAGTTTGTTTATTAAGCAGGCAAAGCAACCACCCAATAAAGCATTACATTAATCTAACCCTGAGATCATGAATGCATGAATTAACGTTTCTGCATTTAAAATTGATAGCATATGTCATAATTTAGATATATTTTTAAGATGGAAAAATGCGGTTTTACAAATACTAGAAACATGGTTTTCAAAGGAAAGATTGCTTTCAAATAGCACACCTAGGTTCCTAACTGATGACGAACAATTAACAGAGCAGCCATCAAAGTGTTAGACAGTGTTCTAGGTTATTACATGTGGAGGTTTTTGGTCTAATAATTAAAACCTATTTTTTTCAGAATTTAGCAGTAGGAAATTACTAGTCATCCTGTTACGTAAGGTATTTTTTATTTATTCACATTATGTCAAATTATTGTGTAGTGACAATGATTTTCCAGAAATAGAAACACGCAGTTGAAACCACTTAAGTGATCCCCCACTCACAGCATCATTATCGAGTCTGGAATGGTCAACGGCATCTGATTCACTGATTCACAGCACTACAAGTCTGGTTCACTGGCATACATTTGGTTTGTTGTTGGACATTCAAATTTATGGACCATCTCTTAGCATTTGAAGAGAATGAATTACAGTCATGAAACCAACTGTAAAGTGCTCATCTGCAATAGGTGTCAGGTTTGATGCACACTTTTGATATTTATAAAAAAAAAACTGTCAAATCATATGTAAATATATGTATTTGTATATACTGTAAACAAGGTTCATCTGGTTCAATATACAGCAGTCAGAGTACCTACTGAAAGTAAGAAATACAATTTGACACCCTTGGCTTAAACACTGCTCATATATGCAGTGTAACACTTTTAGAATCTCAATCAGAATGTTTTTTTTTTTTCACTTTTTATTGTTTAAAAATATATACTGTAGTACAATAATGGTTAGTTTACAGTGAATTTACAATCCAGAGTTTATATAAAAGTGACCTATTGCGGTGATCAGATATGGCCAAACTGTTCTCCTTATTCTTCACATTGCTCTGTAAGTTGTTAAAATGACAATTTTTAAAAATGTATTAATTTGTGTAATATGTGTAATGTGTGTATGTTGAATCAAAATATTCAAAATATTTCTGTCTAATGCTGCTTTTTGCTACTTTTCTCATTTAACACAATACTGACTATTTTTGGAGGGTAATTTCTCAGCCCAAAATAATGTGTGGTTAATTTGCAATTAAGTTGATTAATTAATAAGCAGATCATAAAATGAATTAGATTAAATATTTTAATCAATTGCTGCCCCAATATTTTAATAATCATTTAATATATTTGTTATTATATTGTCATAAATGTTACAGTTAAAGAAGCAGTAATTCCTCACGTTGTGGTATGAGGTGTATGAAGAGAAGAACCAGTCCTCTTAAAGACAGGGTGGAAGACAAGCAGACACGTCTAGGCCAGCGGCGGAGCATCAGCCAGGCCATGATGAGGACAGGCACTTCCACAGCTGCTGACCAGAGGCAGTTCAGGTAGATGTTCCCATGCAGACTGGACGTGTTCAGAGACAAGGCACAGTATCCAACTGAAACAGCTAACCTAAAAGAAGAAAGAGGAGTGTGAGCAGCGCGTTAAATAGGCGTTAGGCGTTATGTATTATTGACTTCCCGCGTTACTAAAAAACAATAACCATCTTAGTCTTACCACAAAAACAAAAAACAACTGTTACACTACATTTTCTTATACAAAAAAAACAAAACATTGATGTTAATGATTGTACATATGTTCAGTTGTACTGAATGACTAAATATAATTTACTAAACATACATATGCTATAACGATACACAAATCTGTATGGTTACACTATGAAGATTTAATGGACTACTTATATATGCAGTGATCCATGTGTTGAACCGGTTAATGTCTGGCCAATAAAGCTCTCTCACCAGACCAGGCACAGCAGGACGGTTATGCAGCAGATGTTGCTGGACTTCACCAGGTCGCAGAGACTGTAGGTCCGCAACCTTCCAGCATTTTCCTTTGTCTTTAGTGCACGTGTCACAACAAACATGTTTTATTACACAGCACTGGAAACCATTTTAAAATCAAAACACAGCAGTGTAAGCAAAATATCAGCTGACATCCACTGCTAAAACAATATGTTTATAGTCATAAAAATACTGAAATACAATGTACCTGATATCTGCAAAGCCATTGGAATTGCAAATTACCCAAACTTTTTTTTTTGTAAGATCCTGCATTTCTTCAGTAAAGTCTAATTTCAATCATATTCAAAAACTCAATGAGTTTTTATTCCTGGTTAAATACAATTAAAAGTTAGTATATAAAAGTTACTAACTAATCATATCCACAGAATATAAAAGTATCATCTTACAAAAGAGGAACAGACTAAATATTTCCAACTGGCCTGAAATTAGATTTTACAACGTATTTCATTAATATCTGCCACAAACAGTGAATTGAACCAAGGTGCA
>NW_015547728.1:7818-8142 GCF_001515605.1 Sinocyclocheilus anshuiensis
GGTAGAGGGCTGGGTTCCATATGTAGAGACCTAAGTGGATCCCATATGTGTAAAGTCCACGGTATAGCCTCAGAGCCCTTGTTTCCCCGGCAGACTTTCTGCCATTTCCAAGAGGGTTACAATCACCTCTAATCTTCCATATGCTCCTAAACGGATGTTCATATGTGTAAGTGCTTCCAAAACCTCCTTCGGGAAGGATGGGGCTTCCGCAACATTCCTGTTTCAAGTGGAACGGGTACATTTTCCCAGGGTTATCCAATCTCACTGAGTGGGTAGTGCTATGACAACAGTGACTGGTCTTCTTGTTGCGAGCCCCGGCCTACA
>NW_015547728.1:8482-9381 GCF_001515605.1 Sinocyclocheilus anshuiensis
TGTACCACCGCTGAGCGGCCGGGTCACCAGCTCGGCTCCTCAGCGAAAACCTGGTATGCGTTGCACCGGCTACCTTTTTATGCTCACGTTGTGGTCAGCGGCATCTGGATGCAACCATCACATGCCAATGTGCATTGGCTCGTTTAGCTTACAATCGAAGTGGATTGGTCTCTCCAAGTGAGATCCCAATTCGTCAGTCCCAACGTCTCCGTTCCCTCCTTCAGGGAATGAGGATTACATACGTAACCGAGACATTCTTATGAACTTTCTTTTTATCAAAGAAACCTCAAAAAAATTCTACTCAGCTGTTTTCAACAACAATAATAATATTCAGTCCAATGGAGCAGCGAGACGTCATGAGCGGGGTGCCGTGAGCACCAGGAAGTATAAACGCATCCGGCAGAGCGCAAGTTAGCTTCTGCTCTTCTGTAGCGCTCTGTGTATGTGTCAGTCTATTTACTGTTGTCTGTCAGTCCACAAGCATTCAAAAGAATATGTCAAAGTCTAAACTAATATCTATGGCGAGCAAACAGCATTACAGACGTTGTGTGCCTCCCTGCCCACGCTATCTGGCAGCGGGGGATACACACGATCTGTGTGTTGTTTGTTTAGGAGCGGAGCATGCACGGTCAGCTTTCGAGGGAGCCGATTGTCATCACTGCGACTTACTCTCGCTGCGTATGCTCCGGTCTCGCCTGGCTGTGTTTGATGAGAGCGGCCAGGCTCGCGATCCTGCTGGCAGCGGTCCCGCTGTTGCCGAGGCAAGGTGTAGACTGTTGTCGTGGGGATCGCAGGTGGATTTAGCGGAGGGATCCGAGACGGGCTCGTCCTTTCCTCAGTCCTCACCCGCTAGATCTGCGGCTCTCTCTCAGGGTTCGGAAGCCCGCGCTGCGGTTTCT
>NW_015547728.1:9644-10548 GCF_001515605.1 Sinocyclocheilus anshuiensis
GCTGGCGCATGTTTGCACACCATGGCGGTGTTACAAGCATACCAGGCTGACCTGCTCAGGGGTGGGGCTGCTGAGCGGGAGCTCATATCGCCAGTCTCAAAAACAGAGTGTTGCAACCCGCACCCCTCCACAGAAAGATCGGGGTTCAGGGCGACGCTCTCAGTCGGGGTCTTCTAGACAGAAAACGGATCTGCAGACCGTTATTTTTGTCTAAGAGGACCTCGGCTAAACAGCTGAGGGCAGCTCCACCTGGGGAGGAAAGGATAACACCTCAGTATACAGTGCCCAATCCTCCTCAGTGCCCTCACGGAGGTTCAATGATACCCCTGCCACCCTCGGTGCTTCAGGGCTCAGTGAGCTCCGACGAGCGAAGATCCCAGCTGCCGCCCGGCAACGGTACGGCACGGGAGAGCTCGCCCCCTCAAGTGAAGAGGCTACAGCAGACAGGTCGGTTGTTCCCTGCCAGTCATCCGCTTCAGGGCTGATAATAAAAACCAGAGGCCAGCCTCGAGAGGCTGGTTCTCTTAGTAGATTATCTGGCAGCGTGGGAACTTCTGCCAAATATATCAAAATAGGTCCTGCAGGTTGTAGAGAAAGGCTACAGAATCCAGTTCGGTTCTCATCCTCCTCGTTTCAACGGGGTCATTCCCACACTAGTGGGCCCCGAGCAGGCTCTGGTTATGGAACAAGAAGTAGATACTCTCTTGAGGAAGGGGGCCATAGAACGTGTTCCTCCTCTCTCAAGAGCGTCTGGGTTTTACAGTCGTTACTTCATCGTTCTGAAGAAGGATGGGGGGTTGCGTCCGATTTTAGATCTCCATCTTCTGAACCACGCTATCAAACGGCTTCAGTTCAAGATGCTCACTATCAAGCAGATAATATCTCAAATCCAGTCCGAGGACTG
>NW_015547728.1:11138-12149 GCF_001515605.1 Sinocyclocheilus anshuiensis
GGAAAATTATACTGAGTAAGTGCGCAGTATAGTAATTGTACTTTTATTATGCCTAGATTATATGGTAATATTATTTCTGGTTGATAATGTTAAAATGTAGTTTCTTTCTTATTGGCATTCTGTTTTCTCATGAAGTATGCATACTCTACTAAGGTACTGTGGGGAAAAAAATGCTAACGATTGTTTATAAAATTCTTTTAGGACTGTGAATATACCACTCTTACAGGAAGGAGATGCTTGTTCTGTTTTCAACTCCATTCAGAATCTTATTTACAGATGTAACTTTTATTTTATTTATTTACTGTATGGTAAACTGTTTGCTATGTGGTAATTGTATTCTTTGTTTCAATAAATTATTACTAGTATCAGTGAACATCACAATAATGTTAATAATGTAGTTTGTGTAAACAGCATGACAGCATGCTTTTATTTCAGATGTGAGAATAACAGTGTAAAAGAACTTGTTGCAAAGAGAGCCAAAGCAAAAAGCAAAGCTCGGTAATGGAAAACAGAGACTGATGTTGTCATGTTCCACAGGCTCTGAGATTCCTGCCCGCACAGGAACCTGGACCACAGCTGAGACCATGTGATGCACACACTCCCATGAGTCTCTTCAAAATGTTGTTCAAGTTTCATGCCGCTGTTTTGGATATTTTGCATATTGCAGCCATGACGTCTTGACTCTTGTGTTCTTGTTTTTTTATTTTTTGTTCCTAATAAACTGTTTAACTGCACTCGCAAGTGAATCTCAAGTTATTTTATGTGATAGTTATATATATTCTAAATAAACTACAAACAAAAAATATATAAATTTCTTGAAGCAATTCCCCCTCAGTCACATACCTGACTGAAAGGCTCATTATGAAGCTCATTATGTGGGCCTTTGTCTTCTCAGGTGTGAATCACAGCATTATTCATGATCATTCACGCCTACTCACATATACCTTTTCTACACAAAAAGTGTCTTAGAAAATTTAAATCAATATATTGTTTTCTGTGAATGAGTAAGAT
>NW_015547728.1:12523-13936 GCF_001515605.1 Sinocyclocheilus anshuiensis
AGTTAGTTGTAAATAACTGACCCATCGACAGACATATACACGCATTCTTTCTTATCAGTGATGCAATTTATTATCAGATATGCATGTTCTTGTAATTGCTAACAACTGTTTCAATTTTCGTTTAGGATTGTGGCTGCATCACCGGCATTTTCATTTGATTTATTTACTCTATGGTAAGATATGTTTGCTATGTGGTAATTGTGTTCTTTGTTTCGATAAATTAGTACTAGTATCAGTGAACATGACAATAATGTTAATAATGTAGTTTGTGTAAACAGCATGCTTACTTTTTTTATTTCAGATGTGAGAATAACAGTGTAAAAGAACTTGTTGCAAAGAGAGCCAAAGCAAAGCAGCCCACTCGCTCATGAACAACAGACACTGATGTTGACATGTTCCACAGGCTCTGAGATGCATGCCCCGCACAGGAACCTGGACCACAGCTAAGACCATGTGATGCACACACTCCCATGAGTCTCTTCAAAATGTTGTTCAAGTTTCATGCCGCTGTTTTGGATATTTTGCATATTGCAGCCATGACGTCTTGACTCTTGTGTTCTTGTTTTTTTATTTTTTGTTCCTAATAAACTGTTTAACTGCACTCGCAAGTGAATCTCAAGTTATTTTATGTGATAGTTATATATATTCTAAATAAACTACAAACAAAAATATATAAATTTATTTTTTCCTTACATTCTTTCTTGTAGCAATTCCCTCTGTCACACACATGACTGAACTGTAATTGCTAACAACTGTTTCAATTTTCGTTTAGGATTGTGGCTGCATCACCGGCATTTTCATTTGATTTATTTACTCTATGGTAAGATATGTTTGCTATGTGGTAATTGTGTTCTTTGTTTCGATAAATTAGTACTAGTATCAGTGAACATGACAATAATGTTAATAATGTAGTTTGTGTAAACAGCATGCTTACTTTTTTTATTTCAGATGTGAGAATAACAGTGTAAAAGAACCTGTTGCAAAGAGAGCCAAAGCAAAGCAGCCCACTTGGTCATGGAAACCAGAGTCTGATGTTGACATGTTCCTCAGGCTCTGAGATTCCTGCCTGCACAGGAACCTGGACCACAGCTAAGACCATGTGATGCACACACTCCCATGAGTCTCTTCAAAATGTTGTTCAAGTTTCCTGCTGCTGTTTTGGATATTGCACCTATGACGTCTTGACTCTTGTGTTGTTGTTTTTCATTTTTTGTTCCTAATAAACTGTTTAACTGCACTCGCAAGTGAATCTCAAGTTATTTTATGTGATAGTTATATATATTCTAAATAAACTACAAACAAAAAATATATAAATTTCTTGAAGCAATTCCCCCTCAGTCACATACCTGACTGAAAGGCTCATTATGAAGCTCATTATGTGGGCCTTTGTCTTCTCAGGTGTGAATCACAGCA
>NW_015547729.1:0-861 GCF_001515605.1 Sinocyclocheilus anshuiensis
ACTGGATTTATCTTCTTAAGAATCTTAAAAGGGCCGATAAAACGTGGAGCTAGTGTGCGAGATTCCACCCGCAGAGGAAGATCTCTGGTTGACAGCCACACCCTCTGACCTGGACGAAGCATTGGTCCCAACCTCCTGCGCCGGTTTGCCTGCCTCCGCTGTTGTTGAGTGGCTTTCAGTAAAGCTGCCTGGGCCTTTTGCCAAGTCCGTCGACAACGGCGAACCAGTTGAGCAGCAGCGGGAACACATATCTCCGGTTCCTGTCCAGGGAACAAAAGAGGAGGGAAGCCATATTGGCACTCGAAAGGGGACATGCCTAGGGATGAATGGTAGAGAGTATTATGTGCAAACTCTGCCCAGATTAAACGAGAGCTCCAAGTGGTCTGATTGTCTGCTGCCAAGCATCTCAAAGTCTTCTCTATATCCTGATTCACTCTCTCTGTCTGCCCATTAGACTGGGGGTGAAAGCCAGATGACAAGCTAATGTTAGACCCAATGAGACGGCCAAAAGCCCTCCAGAACCGGGAGGTGAACTGAGAACCTCTATCCGAGACCATATCCTGCGGGAAGCCGTGAATCCTGAACACATGCTGCATCAGGAGCTCTGCAGTCTGGCTTGCTGTAGGAAGTTTGGGTAAAGGCAGGAGCTGGCATGCTTTAGAAAATCTATCCACCACCACAAGAATGACTGTATTACCTTGGGATCTAGGTAGGCCTGTGACAAAGTCCAGAGATATGTGTGACCAAGGATGTTTAGGGATAGGTAGAGGATGCAGTAATCCGTGAGGGTGGAACCCAAGGATGTTTAGGGATAGATAGAGGATGCAGTAATCCGTGAGGGTGGGTTCTGGACTCCTTGTT
>NW_015547730.1:0-1167 GCF_001515605.1 Sinocyclocheilus anshuiensis
CACATTTAGAAAGATAATGATAAATTCTCACATGTTCACGCCTCATTTCTTTACAGAGGAAGATTCTATATTATATTAATGTTCCACTAAATTAATCTGAAGAGTTTTGAGTGCTCTCTCCCGTCCAAAGATTATAGAATACCCTAATATCTTACAGGGACTTTGTCCCGTCTCACTATCACACAAAGTGGAGCAGAAATGTCATCAAAACGATTTTTTTAAATAAAAATAGCCATTTACAGGGTTCGTACGGTCATGAAAAACCCAGAAAGCTTTGAAAAAGTCATGAAAATTTATTTTACAAATCTCTATATAATAGAATGTATGTTTAATCATGTCCTGAATCTCGGTGCGGGATTGTGCATTTTGGTTTTACTCATTCACGCAGGTTTCGCACGTTCGGAAAATTCCCGCAAACATTTATTTAATATGCAATGTAGCTTAAAGGAGTTAAAAAAAAAAAAATCACACAGAATATCAGATTAAGTTAAGTCATTTGAAAACAGCGTGAGTGGTTCAGCTGTACCGCGTCTTCTCGCTCTCACTCTCTCAAAATTGCCTCACATCTGCGCATCTCATCTACACTAAGATAGCTGCACACTGGTCAATCATTTGAAAACAGCGTGAGTGGTTCAGCTGTACCGCGTCTTCTCGCTCTCACTCTCTCAAAATTGCCTCACATCAGCGCATCTTGTCTGCACTAAGAGAGCTGCTGCACGCTGCGATACAAGACTTTCGCTCAGCTGACACAACTGTCACTTGCCTAATCGGGTCAGTGTTGCATCATCACAAAAGTTTATAATTTGCACGTCTTTTTAAGTCTTTTTAAACCATTCGGTACTCGCGTGCTCCAAACTAGTTTTCTGGGCGCTCAGGTCACATCCAAAGCGCACTCACATGAAGCCGCCTCACGTACACCTCAAAAAAAGTTATTGTTTTCATTGTTTCTGACTCAAGTAACCTTGCATTTTAATAAATGTACATAAAGACAATTAAACGGTCATTAATAAATGAACAAGTTACTAGCAATAGCACAAGGATACAAATGAAACAAACTGTGCTTTAACCTTTTCAGGTAGGCTAGCCTAAAACTAACAGTAGCTGCTACTATTCAGGAACAAAATACTATGATGTATAAAGTCATAGATATAGATTATATTTATATAT
>NW_015547730.1:1244-2130 GCF_001515605.1 Sinocyclocheilus anshuiensis
TGATTTTTTTCTTTTGTTCTTTAACACAGACTGACAGACAGCAGGTATAAAAGCTGCTGTCACTTTCATACCACATGTTAATGTTAACAGTGTTAATTAATTAGGCCTATTGGTTATTGTTAATTAATGTTAACAACAGAAGGCAAAATCACTCACTGCTCTTGACTGAATAACTTTTGTAACTTTAATTTTAAGAATTAATCTGTTGTTTAATTTACAGTGAATTTACTGTTTTTAATTTACAGTTTATTCTATTTCTGCAGCATTTCTGTATCTGAATGTTTTCCACCAAAACTGTTTCTAAAACGAAATTCAGGTCCTGGGTTTAATTTATAATAGCCTACTGGCTAAGCAAATTACAATACTTAACATTCTGGCATTCAATTATGTGATTGTAACTTATGTTCTCTGCATGAAGTAACGTCTGGCACAGTCACAGCCTGTGCTTATTAGAAAGCAAACAAATAGCACTAATAATCATTAATTTTCCTTTGCATATATGCTATGATAAATCTGAACATTTGTGTAAAATAATGGAGCATTATGAATATTGCCTTAAAAGTCATGGAAATTTATTGGTTAGGGTTAGGGTTAGGGTAGATCTTGAGTACGAACCCTGCATTTAATGAGTGAATGCCTACGATATAGGTATTTGCCAATCACACAAACTAGAGTCCTGTTTTTCCGAATATCTGCACGATCGCAAATGTACAATAAACAAGCTACTGAGTAACTTTCAGACACAAAATTATGTTTTGCCCCATCAATGCGTCTCCGAGCAACACAGTGTTTTGTTTCTCAGCATTAAACGGACCAGTAAATGGTTCAAACAGGCTATTAGTACAGTCATTTGCTAAGTTAAATGAATTAGCATTTTAAACAAATC
>NW_015547730.1:2178-3147 GCF_001515605.1 Sinocyclocheilus anshuiensis
TGTTTTGCCCCATCAATGCGTCTCCGAGCAACACAGTGTTTTGTTTCTCAGCATTACACGGACCAGTAAATGGTTCAAACAGAGTGTAAGTACAGTCGTTAGCTAAGTTGAATTAATTAGCATTTTAAACAAATCGGTTGATTTAAGGATTCAACTCAGAATCAGAATCAGCTTTATTTGCCAAGTGTGCGCAAACACACAAGGAATGTGTTGTGGTTTTTAAGAAGCACCTTGTTACATACATGCATACATATATACATACATATCTGACATGAGAACAGAAACATTTAAATAAGACTTAACAATAAATAATAATGTGTATGAATCTGAAACATAAGATTTATGTACAGATTTGTGCATTATTTACTCTATATATACAGCTGTATAAAAAATATGCATATGTATTTACATAGTACTTGAGAGAGAGGCAATAATTAGAGATGGAGAATAAATTGCAGGCATGAATTACAGAATACAGGTAATAATTCCTGTGTTAGCTGTTTAGGCTGGAGATGGCATGGGGGAAAAACATGTTTTTATGCCTAGATGTTCTAGTGCAGAGAGATCTGTAACATCTGCCTGACGGGAGAAGTGCAAACAGGTTGTGGCCGGGGTGAAAGGGGTCTTTGATGATGTTTGCTGCCCATTTCTTCACTCTGGAGTTGTACAAGTCCTGAAGATTGGGCAGGTGAACACCAATGATCCTTTCTGCTGTCCTAACAGTCTGCTGCAGTCTTCTTATATCTGTTTTGCTGGCTGACCCAAACCAGACATAGTTATAGAGGAGCACAGAACCGACTCAATAACAGCTGAGTAAAACGTGGGGGGAGAGCAGGGGGGTTTCTCCTGAAGTCTACAATCATCTCTACAGTTTTGAGCGTGTTCAGCTCCATGTTGTTGTGACTGCACCAGACAGCCAGCTGCTCAACCTCTTGTCTGTAAGCAGACTCGTCGCCGTCCTGGATGAGG
>NW_015547730.1:3287-9811 GCF_001515605.1 Sinocyclocheilus anshuiensis
AAGTCCCTGGTTTGTCCAGATGTTGGAGGATGTAGTGCAGTCCCATATTGACTGCATCATCCACAGACCTGTTTGCTCGGTAAGCAAACTGCAGGGGGTCCAGCAAGGGTCCAGTAATGTCCTTCAGGTGGGCCAACACCAGTCTCTCAAATGACTTCATGACCACAGACGTTAAAGCAACAGGTCTGTAGTCATTAAGTCCTGTGATTTTTGGTTTCTTGGGTACAGGGATGATGGTGGAGCGTTTGAAGCAGGAGGGGACTTCACACAGCTCCAGGGATCTGTTGAAAATCAATGTGAAGATGGATGATAGCTGGACAGCACAGGCTTTGAGGCAGGCTGGAGAGACACCGTCTGGGCCTTTTGCTTTCCTTATCTTCGGTCTCCTGAAAACTTTGCTTACATCATCTTCACAGATCTTGAGTACAGGTTTAGAAACAGTAGGGGGAGGGAGGGGGAGGGTGTTGATGGCTGTGCTGTGAGACGGTCGGAGTGGGTGTGGGGTGTCAGACCAGGCTTTTGCTTTTCAAACCTGCCGTAAAACTTGTTCAGGTCTTCAGCCAATTGTTGATTGGCCTCAGTGCTGGGGGATGAGGTCTTGTGTCTGGTGGGTCGTTGCTTGAAAGCTGTTTTTTTTTTAAGCTTTTCAGAGTAGTTTTTCTTATGCACGTCAAGTTCACAATAACTAGGCCTATAGGTCTTCCACTGTCATGAAAGTGCTGGGGGATGGGGTCTTGTAGCTGGTGATGGCTTTCAGGCATTTCCACACTGATGTAGGGTCGTTGCTTGAAAGCTGTTTTTTTAGCTCTCCAGAGTAGTTTAACTTTGCTACTCTTATCTCCCCATTTAGTGTTTATTTGGCCTGTTTGCACAAGTCTTTGTCCCCACTCCTGTAGGCATCCTCTTTGGCCTGGCGAAGCTGTTTGAGTTTTGTACTGAACCAAGGTTTGTCGTTGTTAAATGATAAACAAGTCCTGGTGGGAACACACATGTCCTCACAGAAACTGATGTAGGATGTCACGGTGTCAGTAAGCTCATCCAGATCAGTAGCTGCAGGTCGTTGCTTGAAAGCTGTTTTTTTAGCTCTCCAGAGTAGTTTAACTTTGCTACTCTTATCTCCCCATTTAGTGTTTATTTGGCCTGTTTGTACAAGTCTTTGTCCCCACTCCTGTAGGCATCCTCTTTGGCCTGGCGAAGCTGTTTGAGTTTTGTACTGAACCAAGGTTTGTCGTTGTTAAATGTTAAATAAGTCCTGGTGGGTACACACATGTCCTCACAGAAACTAATTTAGGATGTCACGGTGTCAGTAAGCTGATCCAGATCAGTAGCTGCAGCCTCAAAAACACTCCAATCAGTAAGTTCGAAGCAGGCCTGTAAATCCTGCTCTGCTTCAGCAGTCCATCTTTTTACAGTTTTCACTACAGGCTTAGCAGATTTGAGTTTCTGCCTGTAGGCTGGTAGAAGATGAACCAAACAGTGATCAGAGAGTCCCAGAGTCCCACGGATGGCTCCGTTCAACAAGGTTCCGTGAAGCAAATCGCAGCAGAGTTTAAAAAGTCCTTGTTTGTGCGGGTGAGGAGACTTAGTTCATCTGATTTATTTGCTAGGGGGGGAAATTCGCCAGATGAATGCTCGGCAGCTGAGTCCTAAAACCGTGCTGTCGGAATTTCACGAGCGCGCCGGCGCGCTTCCCTCGCTTGTGTTGTGTAGCAGTGGTCCAGTATATTGCAGTCTCTGGTGGGGCACGTGATGTGCTGTCTATATTTAGGCTGTTCACGGGTGAGATTAGCTTTATTAAAATCCCCGAGAATGATAATGAAAGAGTCCGGATAACGCTGCTCTGTGTGTGTAATTTGATCGGCCAACAGTTCTAGTGCCGCGCTTACATGTGCGTCAGGAGGAATGTACGTACTCACCAGAATAAACGAGAAAAACTCCTGCGGCGAATAAAAAGGCTTACAGTTAATAAAGAGAGCTTCCAAGTTTGAGCAGCACATCTTCTTTAAAACGGTCACGTCCGTACACCAGCCTTCATTGATATAAAAACAATCCACCACCTCTCGTTTTCCCCCATGACGCAGTCCGCTCTGAACAGCTGGAAGATGAAGCACGCTGTCCGGGATGGCTCCGTTCAGCCAGGTTTCAGTGTAGCAGACCGCAGCGGAGTTTAAAAAGTCCTTGTTTGTGCGGGTGAGGAGTTGTAGTTCGTCGGATTTATTTGCAAGGGAGCGGAGATTCGCCAGATGAATGCTCGGCAGCGGAGTCCTAAAACCGCGCTGTCGGAATTTCACGAGTGCGCCGGCGCGTTTCCCTCGCTTGCGTCGCCTGGAGCGCTTGTATAGGAACGCAGCTCCTCCGACTAAAATGTCCAGTAAAACATCTGAATGTTCAAACGTCGGCGCGACCAGCGGCACTACAATTTCAATGCCATGGAAGCAAAAAAAAGTACAAACCCGATTCCAAAAAAGTTGGGACACTGTACAAATTGTGAATAAAAACAGAATGCAATGATGTGGAAGTTTCAAATTTCAATATTTTATTCAGAATACAACATAACTTATGCAAAATCCATCTATGGATTTTGTTTATTGTGATTTCATTTGATTGTTAATAGCCAACATGTGTTTTTTATTCAGATTGAATTTATTACATTTAAGAATCTGACATAAAAAGACACAGATATGACAATAAATTTTCATAATAATACATCTCTTTGTTTTTTTCTGCTCAGTGTTATTTCAGGGTTTTGATCTCTCAACTGAGAGATCACATCCTGTTTATTGTATTATAGTGACTATTTAATATTACATCTAAACTTTAACTAGACTGGACATGTTGCATATTAATTGTACACAGTATATGAACCTGAAAGCAAATTTTAATTGTGTATTTTGTGTTACTCCATAATAATGTTCTAGTTGAGGGCATTTGTAGTATAGGTATGGGGCCCAAACATAACCTCAAGCCCAGGGGCCCCCGGCCCCGTAAGTCCTGCCCTGTGCAGCAGAATTTATTTTAATGAACTAAACTTGCCAAGTGTGAACACACCCTAAGAATGGGTATACAGCCATTTTTTACCAGAATGTTCAAGGCTTCTGTTAAGAGTTATTTTAGCTATATAGTATAACAGTCCGTTGTTCTGCTTGATAGTGCAAACTTGTATTTGTTATCATATTATTTAATTTACAGTATTAATCATAAATAATCTATTATTTAAATTATCTAATCTCCTGCTAGATATGGTCGCTGAACAAGCTACGTTGTTCCTTCACAACGAGACACAAAGACCAAACTCTTCCCCCTCTCTGTTCCACACTGCTCAGAATGAGCTGCCAATCTCAAGAATCAGCTGAAGACACACCTCTTCCACACCGCTTGTTTACTAATTTAGTTGTCTAAACCTGGCTCTGTATATTACGGATATTGTTATCTCTGTGACAAATTGCTAATTTACCTCCATTGTTGTCACACTATGGTGAGATAAACGCAGGAAGAAGATGAAGATGAATGCAAATGGTCTTTAATATTCCACAATAGGGCAAACACAGGATGGCCAGGCAGAATGAACACATAGGGACTAAGTAGACCAGACAGCAAACAGTGAACAGAACACATCTTAAGTAAGTTGGCAAATTAAGATAATTAAACTAGACACACCTGAACCAAATGACATAATGAACGGGAGACAGAAACTAGGTCACACAGAGCACATGGGGAAAGAAAACGCAACAAACAGTCCAGGGGTGACAACTGTAAGTCACTTTGGATAGAAGATTATGCTAAATGCATGAATGTAAATGTAATCATAAACAACACTCTTGTTTGTAGCCCAACAGTTTATTGTACTTCGTTATTCTTCTAGTCATTTAACTATAGTGGCTGATAAATCAGAAGTCTTGGAAATAGCTCACAGGAAATAGCTTACTTCCGCATATGTAAATATAATGAATATAGGGAAGTCTGAATTAAATTAGTATTCTGTGAGGTTGAACATGATATGCAGGCACATATAATGTGAGGCACTTAAGAGATACTCCACCCCTCAGAGAAATTCTGTCATTGTTTACTCACCTTCATGTGGTTCCAAACCTATGACTTTCTTTCCTTTGTGGAAGAAGATATTTTGCAGAATGTTGGGAACCAAACAACACTGTAGCCCATAAACTTCCATTGGTTGTAAAAACACAGAAATATTTCTCAAAATACCTTCTTTAATATTCCACAGATGAACGCAAGTCACACAGTTGGGAGAATTATCCCTTTAAACATCAGCTAACTTAATCTCTGTTAAACATTTATGCAGTGAATATGTGTATGTTGTCAGCTCAGATGGATTGGCTGATGGTAACATTTCTGATGAAAAAGCATTTTAAATCTGTCAGCGATAAGCCTGCTCTTAATCCTGTTCCTGTGGCTTCATTATGAGGAAGTGTTATGGCTTCGTTCCATGCAGTGATCTGACATGTGCTGGGACGTTTTATGGCTCTGTATGTGCTAAAACTGTTTCAGTGGCAGTTTTATTTGTGAAAATAGATTGGACTGCTGGTGGAAGGAGGTAGAACGTGGAAGGCGGGTGGGTGTGTGTGTGTGCGTGCGTGCGTGCGTGCGTGCGTGTGTGTGTGTGCGTGCACTTTTCTGTAACTAGAATGCGTTTGTATGCGTGTTCATGTCTTGTAATGAAGACTTGCTACAAGGCAACAGCAGAGCTGACAGAGTTTAATTACTGTCAGTCTGAACATCCATTAATCTTTTGTCAGATCAATAGTGCTTCCTCTAACAATCAAATACAGGCCCTTCCCTACAATGCAGGTGATTTTGATGAAATAACCTGTATAATTAAAAGTCTCAGACCAGACATTTGTGGCTTTGAATAATAAATTGGCGTTCTGATGTGCAGGATTAGGAAATTAATCCAACAAGGTAAAGAATGTCTCTGTTGGTGTCCCATTTTTTCTCATTCCATGAAATGGGTGTTTCCTATTGCATATTTTCTCAGGGGAGGAGAGTGAGGAAGAGAGAAGTGGGGGGAAAGCGAGACAGAAGAAGTGGGTGGATGAGAGAGAAATTTAAATGTGAAACTAAGCTAATTGTTAGTGTCTCCTCTTGATGTTCCTGAGATACTGTATGTGTGGTGTTGACCACTGATATGGAAGCTTTTGTGTATTAATGTCATATTATCTCAACAGAAATACACATAAATGTGTCCAAATACTAAGATACAAGTTACGCAACGAGATCCACACATGCATTATATAGGAATTGCAAGACATAGTTATGATTAGAATTACGAATGAGTTGTGGTTTGTGTGTATTCAATTAACCTGACACATTAATATGACAAATAGATCCTACTTCCAACCACGTATGCATAATTAATTAACTCTATATAAATGTCTTGTGCTGACCAGACTAACGCTGTACGTGCACCACAAGCCATATAGATTTGACCAAAGTAAGTCAATGAAATCATGTTTGACATTTATTACTTTGCAGATGCTCTTATATTTAGATCTTTCAACTTTCAAAAAGAGGGCGACATCATGTTTTGTCTGAGCTTTCTTGAAATGTGTGCAGTTTACTTCAAAAGACCTGTGTTTCAGTGTTTCCCCTGCAGAATAATTCCTGCAACGTTTATTTTTTGTAAGGAACAATTTTAGAATGTTTGGAAACTTGAACAACAATAAAAGAAACTTTTCTCTCGCTGGAGGTGTTTTCAGCTTCATCTGTTCAACCTAACACATTAATTATTGAGATTTGCATAACTACAGAGAGCAAAACAACTTTACAGCCAACCACAGTTCTACTAGTGACAGAAAGTAGATGTGGCACTTGAGAAAGATAGGGGATAAACAAAACTGTGTAAAAGAATGAGTAAATAAACAAGAGTAAAAACAAGACTTGAAGAAGATGGAGGTAAATAATCCCTTTTTATTCAATGTTAAGCACCAGAGAAAATGAATTTCTTGATTTTACCGGTTCCTAATGAGGCAAATTAACACTATATGTTACTACAACAAATATTCATCACTGTAAAAATGAAAAGATACTTCAGGCACTATTGGTAGAACACTGGTAAAACCCTCTGGAAAACTTTAACTTTAAAGGGGTCATATGATGCGATTTCAAGTTTTCCTTTCTCTTTGGAGTGTTACAAGCTGTTGGTGCATAAAGCAGATCTGTAAAGTTGCAAAGACTAAAGTCTCAAATCCAAAGAGATATTCTTTATAAAAGTTAAAGTCACGATGTGGAAATATTAGCATAATGCCGCCCAAATGTGCACGCAAAGAAAGAAGGCGTGGTTTCAGGAGCAGCAGTGTTGATGCAGCCATGTCAGGGAGACGCTGTGTTTCAGTGCGAAAGCAAAAGCACTTTATTTGGCCTTCCGGAAGTAGATGCAATTAGGAATCATTGGTTAAGATTTATTTACAACAGAACAGCACAACCCAGATGTTCGAATTTGTGCAACGCATTTTATGGACGACAGTTTTTTGAACCTAGAAGAGTACAAGGCTGGCTGTGCACAA
>NW_015547730.1:11329-19918 GCF_001515605.1 Sinocyclocheilus anshuiensis
AGGAGAGTGAACTGCCTGTCAGAAATCATAGCACGTCAGCTGTCTTAACCGCGGCTTGTGTACTGCATCATCACTGTGTCTGTCACACGACTCTCTTGCCCTTACGGGCTTGAACTGATGGTAAAACTAATGACATTATTAACTGTCTTGATATTTACTTTGAAAGCTGAAGCGATTATGGTAAGGGGCGTTACATTTCCGACGCGTGCTTGTGGTGTTCGGCCAATCACAATGCATTGGGCCAGCTGGCCAATCAGAGCAGACTGCGCTTGTCAAAGGAGGGGGCTTTGTTTAAAACAACATCTTTGAGAGAGGCGGGGCATAGAGGACCTACAATAACGTACAGTATTTGAAAAATAATGTGTTTTTTGAACATTAAAGCATGTCAACATATTCTGTTACAAATACACAAAATAATGATCTTTAAAATAGCATAATTCTTCTATTTTTTTAAATGTCCTTAGAAATGATTATGTGGTTAAGTAAATACTACAGAAAAACAAATGTAATTTCTTCATGAACAAAGTACATTATACATGTATATTGGTAATCAATTCGTGCTAGTAAGTTAAATCATAAATATAAATGTTTTAAAATGAAGTAAAACCTACTCAATGTTTCTGATACTAGTGTTCCCATCATGCACTGTGGCATGAATAATTAATAAGTTCGATTTTTTTCTTCCTGTTTTCCAGCTGTATTTACACTGTTTTATCATTGCTTTTGATGTTACACTCTAAAAACGGCTGGGTTAAAAACAACCCAATTTGGGTTATTTTGGCAACCCAGCGCTGGGTCAAAAAGGGACGAACCCAGCGCTGGGTTATTTTAACCCAACAAGTTGGGTTATTATGTTTGACACAGCATGCTGGGTTGCTTTTTTATGGTTTAAAATTACTACACTGCTAGGCTAAAATGAACTTAAGTCGAGCTAGACATTAAACCTACAAATCTTGTTCATTTTAAAATCACTTTTACACACACAGAATGACTATCAAAAAGTAAATATTTATTTAAAACAAGAGAAAACAGTCAAAAGTAACATGCATGTAAGAAGAAATGCAGAAAAGTATGGCATTAACAGCTACAGAGTTTATAAATGAAGCATTGAACATTTGTTGAATATAACTTTTAAGATCAAATTTGACTTTTTTGGTAAATTTTATATATTGTATAAAAATATACAAAAACACTATTATACAATAGTTGTACAATTAGTTAATAGTTAAGTTCTTTACAAACTATTCTGGCATGACAGTAAATAAAACACAACATTAACACTGAAATTATAACATTTATCAGAAACTTGTGTGGTAAAAATGTGAGGTAAACAGGCAGGTGTCACGGGTGCACTGCTGACAGCAGGAGACAACAGAAACATTTATTTTCTAAAAATAACTCACATCAATCTCAAAAAAATTATGCTCTCCTATGTCTCTGGCTTTCAACATCTACAAAAACAACAAAAATTATTTTACTCTTTTTAAAATTAAATTGATACCATGATGGAATTATGAACTTAACTTGCCTTAAACCGTCTTTCCCTCTCTTCTGAAGAAGCTGAGAAAATCGCCTCCTCACACAAGCAAGGTTCTGTGTTAACTCCAAAGTTGGTTTGAGTTCTGCAATGAAAAACACAGACATCAATGGTTTACATAAAATATGAACACGTAATCATACTGTTGTTGCATCAAAATGTGAGGTAAACAGGCAGGAGACAACAGAAACATTTATTTTCTAAAAAATAGCTCACATCAATCTGAAAAGAATGATGCTCTCCTATGCCTCTGGCTTTCAACATCTACAAAAACAAACTTTTTCTTAGTTAAAAAAAAAATTTGATAACATGATGAAATTATGAACTTTACTTGCCTTAAACCGTCTTTCTCTCTTTGAAGAAGCTCAGAAAATCGCCTCCTCACACAAGCAGGGTTCTGTGTCGTTAACTCCCGACGCGGGCACAATGAAGACACAAAGCTCAACAAGTCTGAAATATTACATGCAAAACATTACTTTTAACAATTATCATTTCATCAGCCTCAAAATAATTAGGTTAGTCTTTATTACATAACGCCGTTTCCTTTAGGAAACTACATTCAATGTAACCGCGAAAAAAAAAACGAATTAACATGTAAATATGTTAATAACCCTCTCTTAACACCTCAAAAAATATAAATATTGTAAAATCTTATGTAAATATTACATAAGACACTCGCTGACGTTATATTAAAAGCACCTCTTCCGTTCAGTAAAAGAGGCCGTTGAGACTATTTCTGAGGCGAAATCCACGGTTTCTACTCAAAATGACACATTCATACTCAAAAATGATCCACAGAATGTTACCATCATTGTGTATTGTGTACCAATGGAGTGCATTATGTAGATGGTATTTACATGATATCTATTGTATTTTTGGTAACACTTTATTTTACACTCTAAAAAATGCTGGGTTAAATACAACCCAGTGCTGGGTAAAATAGGGACAAACCCAGCAATTTGGCTGTTTTGACCCAGCGGTTGGGTTACTACCCAGAAGGTTGGGTTAAACATTTAACCCAACCGCTGGGTCAAAACAGCCCAATTGCTGGGTTTGTCCCTATTTTACCCAGCACTGGGTTGTATTTAACCCAGCATTTTTTAGAGTGTAGGGTCTCTTTACTAGTTGCTTATTAGCATGCATAAATATTAGCCATTTATTAGTAGTAATAATTGAGCACATATTAATGCCTTATTCTACATGACCTTATTCTACATCCCTAATCCTACCCAATACCTAAACTTAACAACTACCTTACTAACTATTAATAAGCAGAAAATTAGGAATTTATTGAGGGAAATGTCGTAGTTAATAGTGAATAAGTGTTCCCTATTCTAAAGTGTTACTGTATTTTTATTTAGATGTTTGTAAGTAACATACACTTTAAAAGCATGGTTTAATTAGGTGCTATATTCAGTGAAATCATATAGATTTTCACATAGATTTTACTTAATTCTGTTTTGGAAATTATATATAATTATGTAATATTGACTTAATTCTTTATGAATGTTAAGTTCAACATTAAGTAGATTGTACAGAGCAGCAGCAGTAAAATTGACTTAAAATATGTTATTTTAAATATATTTTTTAAGTAAATACGACAAGTTATTTTTTTCAGTGAAGATGTATATGAGTTTGTTTCCTCATGGGAACAGATTAGGAGAAATTTAGCATTACATCACTTTCTCACCATGGATCTTCTGCAGTGAATGGGTGCCGTCAGAATGAGAGGCCAAACAGCTGATAAAAACATCACAATAATCCATAAGTAATCCACACAATTACAGCTCACCAATTAAAGTCTTGTGAAGTGAACAGGTGTGTTTAAACAAATCTGAGTGCCAAAAAGTGGTATCATTTTATTATTTGTGTGTGGATCTTCATCTTTTTGATAATACAGTATGCTACTGTATATGGATCTACGCACCCATTGAACAAAAAAGGTTTAAGATGAAACAGCTCAATGTAAAATAAACCTCATTCTTTGCTGCGTCACTCCCACATCCACTTCAAACACACATTTGAAGTTTTCATTTGAGGGGGTGGTGGACTTTCATCTTTCCATTCCTCTTCCTCTCACTCTTTCTCTCTAGTGAGTTGGGGGGTTGGATGGCTGTTACCTTTTTAGTCCAGTGAGGCGTAATAATGGCAGGCTGATGCTTGCTGGAACACTGGGAACTTGAATCACTGTGCTCTGAGAAAATGTTAGTCTGAATTATTGAACAAGACCTCTCCGAAATTACGGCACAGAGCATCAAGCAAGCTCAGTACAACAGTATCGTTCTTTCCCAGAATAGAGAGGGAGACAGCATGACTGTGTAAAAATGAATCAAAGCATCTACAAAACCTTCAAAGTGTGACACTAGACAAGGTCACAACTGATCAACTGGTGAACAAAGTTCAGTTCAATCAATTTCGTTTGTTAGATTTATTTCTATAGACTAGTATTGAGCCTGCAGTTTAATTTGATGGAGATGGTTATTATTCTTTAAACCTATTTACTGTGTTAATGTGTATTAAGTGCTACTAAGTATATGAAGGATAATCATCTGCTGACATATTATTACAAACAAATGTGCTTTCCTTGAGATGTTATATTTATTTTGTTTTGTTGAATAATTCAACAGCAGCTGACATTTGCAGGCACTTCCAGAAGAACCACAGGCACACAGCACAGCATGGCATGGCACGCTATATAGTGCAATACAGTGCAGAATATTGCATCGCTTGCATTTACATCTGATTCGTGTCATTTTTCAAACAATAATTTTTTTTTTTTTGTATTCAGTGCACTAGTGGTTACCTGCAATTATTAATTTAAAGAGCTACTTCTACCTGATTTAACCCATTTAAAGTGGTATAAATGAATGTATTTAGGTTGATTCAGTGATATTAAATTATAATTGTTTTTGACATACATACAACCATTTTATTTGGATGTTACCATTTTTAGGTTACATTTTTTTTAGTGTGCATAATTTATATACAGATAATAAATTGCAGATGTCAAAGGTTGTAATTGGGCCAATTTTGTGTTTATGGTTTGATTTTTTTATTATTATTATTATTTGAAGATTGAAGGTCACTTTTGACCATTTTTTAATATTGTATCATTTAAATAATCTTCCAAAGTGTTAATTTTATGTAAATAAAATAAAATAAAATAAATTGACTGACCCTACGTGAAATCAAAATGGACCCTTATTTATTCAATGAACCTGTTTGGTCTTTTGTTAACTATTGCATGTGTATGTTAAAAATACATGTATGTAAAAAAATTATTCTTATGGACATCACTTGACATCAGCCCATGTGGACTATTGGATCATGTAAACCAGTAGCCACGCCCTCTTCTCATGATCCAGTCAATCCCTTACAGATCAAATTAAACCATGCTCTGCCTATTTTTACTCTGAAATATATCACATTGCAGAAAACAAATGTGGGCCCAATGGCAATTTACATTGATTTTAGATGCTAAATACATTTGCATATAAGGACATTTTTAAAGAGAGGTGAGTCTTTTGACATTGTTTAAATAAAAATATGAGCAAAAAATGTAAGTTATATTTGTTTGCAGTGTTATTCTGATTGAAAAACATCAAAAAAATCTCATTAGTCAGCTTCTCGGGTGCAGAAGTAATGTGGGTCATGTGCACACACTCAGTGTGTAATTGATGGGCGGGAGGTGTGTGACAGAGAACGATTGATGCGTAATGGAAGGGATAAAGCTAAACACAGCCTACATTAACACCAATGACCTGTGAGGAACGAGTCTTTTCTTACTAAATGATATGTGGATGTTTAAATATCCCATCTAACAAATTATGTTCTAGGAACATTTTGCTAACATGCCGATTAAGTTATGAAAAACAATTTCTGATATTCAAAGTGCCCAGTTTTGACATTTTTAAAAATGCTTTTGCTTGGTTAAACAACTCTTAAGAGAACATTTTATTTAGTTATTTTACAAACATTATGACAATGTTACCATTAAATGTTCTGAAACAAGTAGTAGTAAAAAAAAAACTAAAAAAACATTTAGTTAGAAACATTTCCGTTTTAAACAGAAACACGCAAGTAGCACAGACCACATTAAAATTACCCCAGCAAAATGAAAATTAACCATGTTTTTTATTGATTACCATTTGTAAAACCACAGCTGTACAAATACCATGGTTAGTGTAGTAAATCCATGGTTCATTTGTGCATGGTTACCATGGTTTAACTATAACCATTTTTTGTTTTTATTTATTTTTTACATAATAAATGTATTAATTAATGAATTGTAATAGTAAAACCATAGGCTATGGTTATTTTTTGTAAAGAAAGTTGAAAAAGTTAACCAGCTTACATTCACAGTTACAGTAATTGTGTACTCATTTAGGCTAATAATATCAACAACAAAAAAAGCTAAGTAATCGTATGATCAGGATGTTAAAATAAAGAAAAATCTCACCTTTCAGAGCAAACATTGATAAATAGTCCCAGCCATGTTCGTCACTTTGCGGTTCTCTTAAACATTTCAAGGTGGTCTCTGCCTATTTGCAGCACGTTTCTGTTTTGCAGTGCGTTTCTTTGTTTGTGTTGTGAGCATTTGCAGCACGTGTGTTGTCAAATTGATGATGTTTTCTTCATTTTTTTTTTGTTTTTTCATTTGCAGCTCGTTGAGCTCTCTCGGCCACCCTAAAAATGCATAAATGATGTATGAATAATGTTTTAGTGCTAATGTTTTGAGAACATTAAACACCCTGCTAAGAGACTAAAGAGCCAAAGTTCTGAGAATGTTCCTTAAGCTGGAATATTTTATGTGTATATATAATACAATATGTAATATATTTCATTCACTTTATGCACCTCATTTTGCAGAAGAACAAAAGAAAATCAGCAGATACAAAGATAGAAATAGAAAAAAAAGAGCTGAACAAAATTGAAAAAAACAAATCTGTTTAATTTATCCAGTAATGTCTCAATTACAGGCTGTAGCTGTGGTGATTTATGTTGTGAAAGGCAGCAACTGAACTCTTTGGGGTGTCGTTTCACTTGTGTGTCAGCAAAGACCTACTGCAGGGAGTGTTTGCCAAGGATGACTGCCAGACCGCAACTTTACGGGCCTGGCATTGATCCATTACATTTCATCTGATACACAACCAACTACAGCAGGGTATCCTGAAGTACATTACAAATACATCATCCTCTATACATCCAATACACTTTAGGGTTTAAATAAATCTGTTATAACCTCATTTGATCCTTTATTATGCATTTCATTGAATTTATCTATTTCAATTCATTTAACCATTTGATTAGATTTGCTGTGACTGTGAGGGTAAAGCTCAGCTGTGGAGCTCTGGGGTGTGTGACAGGGAAATCCTCCCCTGAGACTGTTTTGTCACAGACAGCTCTGGGCACCCTCTGCTTTCTAGACTGCTAATGATCACTAGCTTCCAGTAGGACACGATAGCATAGAAATGGCCTCATTTTAGAAACACATGAGTGCAGAACGTGACTCAAATTGCTTGTTATTTTAATTAATGGCTGAAGAAATTTAGAAATAAAGGAACAGATCTGTCAAATCCTGTCATTTTTTACTCACCCTCATGCTGTTTTTTTTCCCCAAAGGAGCATGAAAGATAATCATTTTGAAGAAAACAGGAGCTATCAAGAGCTACTATAAAAGTAGTGCATATCTGCTTATGTGGTTAGTCTTAAGAAGTCATGTGACAGCTTTGTATGAGAAACAGTCTGACATTTAAGGCATTCTTCTGCACTGTAGGAAAAATAAAATCCCTAGAAAAACATAAAAGTACTGGTAATTTAATTTATGGACATATCTTAAAGCCTAAAACGCCAGCACAATGCAGAGGATACAACACCTGTGAAAAATCAAAACAGAAAATTTCTCATTTTTACAGACTTTTCTTAGATAATATGATATTCTTCACCTGAGCCATGTTTACAGAATGTTAGATGAGATAAAGGTAAATGAAGACTGAATTTTTGTTTTGATCTATTCCTTTATGTCAGATTGGGGTTCACTACCTAAACTGAGTTGATGATATATAGTAATAATTAATTAATAATTCAAATTAATTAAAATGAAAAATAAATTGATTATAAATACATATATAAGCAAAATAACACAATTACTAAAAAAGGTTGAAGTGTTTTGTTTACCTGTATGTCATGTGCTATTCACCAACATCAGAGAACTGTGAATATGAATGTGTTGTTAACATTATTGGCATATTAAAATTTCAGGAGGTACTTCTAGTAAATATTTCAGGTAAAAGGGATTCAGCTGACACAAAAAAAAGTCAATCCCTGCTTTAAATCATTATATCATAAACATGTTGTTTGCCTATAGCAGTTATAGCAGTGCACATGCTTTGAGTCGTGGTGTTTATCTACTGTAGGCAATGAGAGTTTGAATCTGGCTTGTGACATTTCCTGATCAAATTACCCCCCTCCTTCCTTTTCCATAACATTTCCTGTCCATTCTACACTATTTGAGGAATATAAATGCCAAAAAAAGACACAAAAAAAAGATAATGTATTTTTGCTTAAGATTTGGCCATTTTGTCCTGACAGTGAATTCAATAAATGAATAAATAAATAAAAACTAGGGAGTGAGCTAATTTTGTTTTCTCAGCTGCACAGATGAGCACTCAGAGGGTCACTGAGTTCTAAGAAGAAACACACTACGGAAATGTCAGAGGCTTTGCACAACAAACAGCCGCATGCTTCTAATGTCCCAATACACTATTTATTATAGTCAGCCTATTGATTTTCTCACCGCTGTCTGTCACTACTGTTGACTCACCACCAAAGACTCAGCCGTTCCTGACCACAGCACATTTGTGTGTGTGTGTGTGTGTGTGTGTGTGTGTGTGTGTACTAAACTGGCAATTTAATCATGCTAGAAGTCCTTGACATGTCATTAAGAAAACGGTTCAGACTGGAGACAGGCTTCTAAACAGCTTTCTGTGTGTGTGTGTGTGTGTGTGTGTGTGTGTGTGTGTGTGTGTGTGTGTGTGTGTGTGTGTGTGTGT
>NW_015547730.1:19968-25541 GCF_001515605.1 Sinocyclocheilus anshuiensis
AAGATGGCTCTGCAAATCACACCCCCACCATTAAGCTCCAGAGATGTGGCTTAAAGCCAGACCATCTGACTTCTGTAGGCTTATGAAAACAGGGGTATTCTTAAACAATGAAAGGGGCACCACCAGAGAAAACATCTATTCATTCAGGAAAGAAGATTAATGAGTTGCTGAACCATGTTGTTTCTTAGATCTTATCTATCTTATCTTAGATCTTATATCTTAGAATTTAGGGAAATATTAAACATTACAATATACATTGAACATGTAATTCATTAATAAACACATCATCAATACCAATTTTATTTATTTATTTTTTTATTTTTATTTTTTTTTATTCATCCATCCAAATAGCAAGTTTTTAAATCCTGGCTGGAATTCATACATCACAATGAGACATTATATGGAAATATTCATGAAAATCTCTTTAAATGTCATTTAATAGAATTTGGTAGCATCATTTGCATAGTGTGACAGTTATCTGTAATGTAGTCTGATTTGTGAAAATGCCATGAAATCTCTTTTTTTCATTCCCTGTCAAAATATTTCAAATTTACATCATTTGAATTTAGTACTTACCTTTCGAATTACATTTCTACAAGCTTTTAAAAGAATGCAATTGGCTCTGTGACAAATCTTATTTGCCTGTGGAGAGAAACCAGAGAAATAAATGAAAAATAATTTCACCAAGAGAATGCAGATCTTAGCTGAAAATAAGAAATGTTTTGTTACAAGTTTGTTAAATACAAAACTATTAAAATAATCTCCCATCTGTTTGAAAATCTGAGAATTCAAGCAGAAATACAGTATATAAGTATAATGACTGAAAGTGCCTAGTCACAGTCAATGACGTCATTTGCATTAACCAATCAGGGGTGTGTTTCCTGTACAACGATGTAACTCGCTGATTAATTACTATAGATGCATTGTTGGAAAAACTAACCAGCTAGTCACAACTGTTTTCCGAAACCGTAGTAACATGGTCACACCATTGTCGTTTGAACCACATTAGTTCAACAATATAGGACTGTTTTTAATGATGTGACGTGTAGATGATGGAGTAATAACTTCTACCAATTTATTGATTCTTTATTTGTTGTTTGATTCATCGCTGCTTCCCACTTACAGTATGTCATACTCTGGAGTTTCCTTACGCATATATGCACATGCGCACTCTTTAAAAACATTGATTGTTTGTTAAAATCATTGAAACATGTTTACATGTTAAAACATTGATTGATTGCAATGATTGCTCACATGCTAAAATAATAGATTGAAACGTATATATATTCAAATGGAATGAAATCTGTGTTGGTAACGACAGAGCATGTGACCACAGCTGGTTAACGACGCTTAAGGAAACGCACCCCAGGTCAGATATGGAAATATCATGTCTCTATGGAAAGAATCAAAGAGAATATAGTGAAAGAATTCTGCTCACCACTTGAAAGTCGTGTCTACTTCAGTGAAGAACCGAGTGTAATATCTGACTTCAGTGGAATTTTCATAAGCTCTAAGAAAAGGTCATAAGCAGATACCTCACTTATACAAATTGCTATACAATTAACATGCACTATATTAGAAATATTAAAAAAGAAGCACTTCCTCATGTGATGGAAAAAATGTTGCATTTGAATTCACAAATCAACTAAAGACAAAGTTCCACCGGCATGTAATTGACAATGCCATTAAAAGGTTGTTTCCTACCAGCCTCTGCTCTGGGGACCTCAGAAGTCTTATGGCACTGCCCATAATGGCAGAGCTGCATATTGCTTATTTAATTACGTCTGGATCAGAGTAATGTGAAGAGTGGTTTCTGGGCTAATCAATATCTGTTTATGTTGACACACAATTCTCCCAGCAGCCCTTTAGCTGCTGTCAGCAAATCAGCATTGGTGGCGAAGGAGACCTGGTGGGTGAGTGAAATGTAGTGTGATACTAGAACCACTGATCACGTGTGTGTGGGTCAGTTTTAACCAACATTCGGTCCCCACAAGGATAGTAAAACCTGAAATCACTTGCAGAGGATGTGGACATGCCAGCGGTTCCGTCAAGAACAAAAACAGCTTAATAAATATAATTAATAATGTTTAATGAAAATCTAGAAATTTGGAAAATGGGGTATAGAAAATATCATTAGCTCAGTATAAAAACAGTGTAAATCAGAAAGTCCCACCATGATTGTAAAATACATGTGCACTTTTATTGAGGGTTTGGGCAGATTTGCATGCACATGTGAGCACACTTTGCACTGAAACAATGTCTGATGCACGCACCCACTTAAAACGGTGCCTTACACATAAGCAATTCTACTTAAAAAAAATAGCACATTCCACACACACACACACACACACAAAATACTTCTCTGCATTGCTGAAATGTTTTGCTATGATCCGAAACCCTGTGAGCCTCCCAAGATAACAAGATATCTAGTTTAGCCAAAGGCAGCATAAAATGAATCTTTAGCAGAGAAGGCGATCTCAAAATGCAATTAAAGTATATTGTGCTATTAAAAAATAAATTCAAATTGTGTATAAAATTTCATCTTAACAAAGCAAACCCAGAGTATGTGATTTTTGCATATGTGTGGATTTAGTTGTTCCCACTGTTCATAGTCTATTTTAGGAAGAAAGTTAAGTTATGTATGTCATTTATGCACAGATTTCACACACAACTTTATGTGCAATGGTTAGTCAATGAGTCCCAGTGTATTTCTTTTAGTACAGTATATATTAGTTATTAAATACTGAAAATTACTCATAAAAAATAGTTCACTGAAATTAAAAGTTAATTACTGTGGATTATTTTATCCAATATTTGAATGTGCTATGTATATTTATGCTTATTAACAGCACTTACCAATATTGCTAAATGTTAATTTCTTCCTACAATACTGCACTTGAATGTTCACATTTCACGTTGAATTAATTAGCATTGTTAAATGTATGATGAATAAATAATGTAACCTAACCTATCAGTAAATGAGCTGTGAAATATTGCTTTTTATCATAAGTTTTTGATACAAAATGTATTAAAATGTAATTTTTATTGTAAAGCACGGTTATTGTTAACTAAAACTAAAACTCCCGTTCCTGAGTTAAGCCCTGAAAGCCCGGAGGCCCACAAATGCCTGCCCTCCCGCCCGCTCCTGCCTCCTCCACCGCTGTCGTCTGGCAGCCCCTCTGCTCGCCCTCAGCCCACCATCGGTACGGTGTGAGCTCCGCGGGTCTGCCATCCTCCATCGTCACCGTGGCTGGAGAATCCCTTGCCTCCGCCTCCAGCCTCTAAGCCCCGGACTCTGTCTCGGCCCATCGACCCAGCGCCTCCACCATGGCTCCTAGCTCCCTCCTCTCCACCGTGGTCCATCAGTCCACTGGCTCCACCGGGTGCCCTCGTCCCTCCGGCTCCGCCTTGATCTGTCGTCAACCATCTGTCGCCTCGGGACTCCACTCCTCCGGCTGCACCTTGTCCCTCCGTCTGTCAGGCTCCTCCATCCCATCGGCTCCTCCTTGGTTCTCTGTCGCTCCGGCTCCACCGTGGCCTTTCGGATCCCCACCTCCGAGTCGGTCGCCGGGGCCATTAGTTCTGCCTCAGCCCTCCGTCACCCTGGCCCATCGGCTCTCCGTCTCCGCCTCGGGCTCCTCCGTCACCTGCTCCGCCGCTATTGGTCGGCCCCCTGGAGTCATCAGCCCTTCCTCCACCATGGCTCCTCCCTCATGTTCCCACCCATCCCTCTTTCTGTTGTTGTTTCGGTGCGGAACGCGCCTTCCGGGAGGGGGGGAGTAATGTCACGCCCCTGGACTGTCTTTGTTGTGTTTTCCCTCCCCATGTGCTCCGTGACCCAGTTTCTCCCCTGTCTAATTAGTCATTCTGTTCACCTGTGTTCCTCCCAATTCCCTCGTCATCTTGTGTATTTAAGCCCCAGTCTGTTCAGTCTGTGTTGGTCGATTCTACTTGTTGGATTACGTGTGTTTACCCCTGTTCCTGTTGTGGATTTACCCCTGTGATTCTCTCATTAAATACAGTTTATGTTATCCACGTCTCCAACGTTCCTTCCAGCAGCGAATCGTGACAAATATTTTAAAATGACAAAAATGAATACAAATGGCATAGGCACATATCAAAATGGCTAAAAAACTGAAAAATATAAAAAATTATAGCTAATTTAAAATATGAATAAAAACTATAATAGCCTACACTGTAAATAAAAAAATCTGTAAAATAACAGAAAAAGTACTGGCAGCTTATTACACACAGCATTATGCATTTAATTTTATTGTTGCCTTAAAGAGCTATTTCTACTTAATTTAACACATACAAATTAGTTTTGTTGGTATAAATTTATGTATTTATGTTGATTCAGTGATGTTAAATAATAATGTTGACTTGAATAAAACCAGTTAATATAGATGCTATCATTTTAGGTTACCAATTTTCAGTGTATCTGAATAAATGTTAGATTTTAAAACAATCTGGATTGTTGTTTGGGTGGTGCAGCTCGGCCCCACATCCTCTAACCCCCCGACAACAATAGTGACAATGGGATACGTGCAGTAGTTGTACAATCTGATGTCACCAAAATGTTAAATCAACAACATAGCACACAAATCAGCACATGAATATGCACACACACACACACACACACACAGGTCAGAGGAGGCAGGTCAGAAATAATCTAAGCTAAGAGATAAGGCTAAAGTGTTATTAACTTGACACATTAACAATTCCAGAATATGGCAAAAATCACTAAATTAACACAATGGAGCGTTAGAATTTAGCAAACTGTCTAATACTTAGCTATTCATTTAAAGGGGTCATATGATGCAATTTAAATTTTTCCTTTCTCTTTGGAGTGTTACAAGCTCTAGATAAAGATAAAGAAGATCTGTAAAGTTGCAAAGACTAAAGTCTCAAATCCAAAGAGATATTCTTTATAAAAGTTAAGAGTCAATCACGCCTACCTAAAACAGCTCGTTCTAACACGCCCCCACTTGTCTACGTCACGATGTGGGAAGATTTGCATAACGCCGCCCAAATGTTCACGCAAAGAAAGAAGGCATAACTTTTATTCTCGCTGTAGTATTGTTGTTGCCGCCATGTCGTGAAGGCGCTGTGTGTTTCGTTGTGAAAGAGAAACTACTTTGGTTGGCCTTCCAAAAGAGGACGATATCCGCTTCGTCATGCCTGGAGCTGATCCGTGCTGGTCGCTGAGGAAATACATCAACTTCGCACTGCGGATCGCCGGATCGGCTTTCACCGTGGACGCAGCATCATATGACCCCTTTAATATAAGTGAAGGCGATGTGAAGGACCGTTTGTATACGCTATATGCACTGTATACATTTTTTGATGTGAGGACTATTTCTGAATGCTGATAGGGTGAGAAAATAATGAGACTGTGGCAGAGACAAAGATAAGGTTGGGAAAAACAACACAGGCTAGACAGCAGCAGAGATTAAGATGGTAATGTGGTGATAAAAGTGTTGGAGTGCCACACCCTGTGAAATGTGTGTGTGTGTGTGTGTGTGTGTGTGTGTGTGTGTGTGTGTGTGTGTGTGTGTGTGTGTGTGTCTGGG